>NC_143575.1:37149398-37306507 GCF_048544385.1 Mastigoproctus giganteus
GGGGGGGGGGAGATCACTGCTGGTGCTAAAAATTATGCATTATGTCCTGTTAGTAATTTCCAAAGACCAGTTTTTCTGTTTTGCAACTGTCATTGTTGTATTTACAGCATGTAAAATCATTCATTTTGAGAGGCTTTCAATACTAGTTTATAGTATATTAGTTTTGGTTTGATTGCTGAAATCATATCACACCATTTATATTTCCAATTAAAATAAAAAAAGTAATGGGCAATACCCATACTGGAAGCAGCAGTTTGAGCTAATGACCTTTATTTCTTAGGCAAGTATGTTATATGCTAGCCCGATCTAACATTTTTGGCTTAATGCTGCCAACTGTCATTCTGTAAAGATTATAGGAATCAGAGTGACCGTGTTATCTGATTAAAAATAATGAATTATCCCTGAATACTTAAGTTTTGTGTGTAACCTTCAAAAAAAAAAATTCAAAATTATGGCTTGTGCTGGGTTACGATGCTGCAAGATTTATGAGGTTTTACTATGTTATGTTACTAACATATGCTTTTCTCTTGATTTATTCTCTTAGGCACGTTTGGATATCTTGAAAATACATTCACGCAAAATGAATTTAACACGAGGAATTAATCTCAGAAAAATAGCAGAAATGATGCCAGGTGCATCTGGTGCAGAAGTTAAAGGAGTGTGTACAGAAGCAGGAATGTATGCGCTACGGGAAAGAAGGGTGCATGTAACCCAAGAAGACTTTGAAATGGCAGTTGCTAAAGTAAGTTCTAGTTTGTCTTCCCCCCCTCTCCATCCCCACTGCACTTTTTTTATTTGGTACCTTATTATAGGCTTTTACATTCTAATTATTATATAGCCAGTAAGAGGCTCCTACATTCCTCATATAGTTTGGTGTGTGGCAAAAGCTGTACTATTCTATTCCTTTTAGGCAGGGGGGGGGGGTTTATTCAGGAAGATTTTGAAAGTTACTTAGGACGGGATAAAGCTTGGTGCAAAAATTTTTTTTTTTTCACAAAGCTTTATCCAATCAGTGTCCAGTTGTAGCAATATCAATAATTCCTTAAATTATTG
The DNA here is from genome assembly GCF_048544385.1 of Mastigoproctus giganteus. Taxonomy (NCBI): domain Eukaryota; kingdom Metazoa; phylum Arthropoda; class Arachnida; order Uropygi; family Thelyphonidae; genus Mastigoproctus; species Mastigoproctus giganteus. The sequence goes on from NC_143575.1 coordinate 37,150,452, forward strand.
ATATTGATGTATCTTATCTTATTCTGAAATAAATTAAACTCAATCTATTTTAAGGAAATATAACATTAAGCCAAAATAAATTAAAAATTACTGTTCAGATTCTTTATCATTTGCTTTTTATTTAAAAAAAAAAAAAAAAAAACCATTTTCTATCTAAACTTTGCTGAGAAAAGTATTTATAAATGCACCAAAACCTAATTTTAACCTAGAGGGTTAATATGCAATAAATATCTAGGTTTACAATTTAGAACACCAATCTGTATGATTTAAAATGGGACAAGTTCAACCCTAAAGTTTTGCCTGCCTTATTTACTTGTCCATAAGAAAATAAAACTTGAAGAGCAGGAAGCTGTTCCTTCATTAAAATCATTCCAATGTGAAAAGAGAATTAACAATACAAACCATCAAGCTATTTTAAGGAAATATATGTATATTATATGTTATTATATTATGTTGATAATAATTAATATAAGAAATTTATAGGCTAGTGCCATTGCAGTGCCAATATATACATTACATGCATAATGTAATATATATATATATATATATATATATATATATATACAGTATTGTTTGTTAAATATATGTATTAGTTTATGGGGAAGAATATTGAAGGGACACTGGGAACTCGAGGCCAGTTGTAGTTTTCATGCAATTGATCAGATTTCCCTAAACATGTTAATAAACTGCTGTGTTAATGTATGGGACTTTTCCAATTTCAGCATGGTGCAAGTACAGGTGCACAGGGACTTTTCACTGACCCTGTATAATTAAGAATTTACTTCTTAAAATGAACTATAAACAAATATGTAACTTTATAAAAAGTAACATTAAATATATAATATTTTAATAAGTTTTTAATTAAATGTCAATATTGTATTTTTAACAAATATACTCCACTATTTGTAGGTAATGCAGAAGGATGCAGAGAAGAATATGTCTATAAAGAAGCTATGGAAATAAGATGTATTTTGTTATTGCCAACAAATACAATAAAAACTACATATTTTCACATTAGAATATTTAAGTACTGCATTCTTTGTTTTGTCTGTACAAAAGTACAGAGTACTTCTGTATGAAGTAAAATGTTATATCAGAGTTTGAATTGCAGTTTATGGGGGTTTAAGTAGCAGTATCTGTAAATAAATATTTGATTTATCCTCAGACCCAATAATTTCGTACATGGAATGCATGAGCAGTAAATATATTGACCCAGTTCCTAAGTGAGGATGCTGTTATGCATAGTCCCATGTTTGTTTGTTTTTTTTCTCAATATTTTCTAAAATATTAATAATAAATAAAAACCCTTTGTTGCCAATGAGATATTATAGGAGTGAAGTTGAAAAAAATGTAATTAATGATGTGTAAATTTCACGTGTTTATTTAATGAAAAAAACTTTCAAGCCTACAGGCCAGTATGCCATCAACCCCAGGAATTGGGGTTGATGGCATATACCCTATAATCTTAAGGGAGGCGGCAAGTGAATGCACTGAACCATTGAGGCTAATTATGAGAGCATCACTGGACTCGGGAGTGATTCCGTTGAATTGGAAAAGTGCCAATACATAAGGGCGGTTCTAAGAGTGAAGTTGGAAATTACCATCCGGTTAGTCTAACTTCAGTAATTGGAAAAATCGTGGAGACATTGACCAAGGATGGAATTCAGGATCATTTATATAGAAATGGAATTCTGAAGGATACTCAGCATGGTTTTCTAAAGGGAAAAATGTTTTCTAATGTTTAACTAATCTGGCTAGCTATTTTTACAGGATCGCTCAAGAGCTGTACTTGGGGAATAATTTCAACATTGTTTATTTGGATTTCAACAAAGCATTTGACTCACTCCCACATGAGTGGTCACTTTGTAAGTTGGAACAGGTTGGAATTAAAGTCCTTAGATGGATTGCTGGATGGCTTTGGGGCAGGAGGCAGAGGGCTGTGATAAATAGTTATTCCTCAGATTGGGTTGATGTAAGAAGTGGAGTTCCACAAGGATCAGTATTAGGAAGGATGTAGAGCTGTTGGAACGAGTACAGAGAAGGGCAACAAGATTAGTGAATGGAACGAAAGGTTGCTCTTACAAAGAACGGCTTAAGTTTTGCAGATTACAGTGTTTGGAGACTAGGCACCTGTGAGGTAATCTGATTGAGGTGTATAAAGCCCTGAATGGTTTGAGGCATGCTCAATGCTGATGTAATTCTTCTTGCTCAAAATAATCACCTGAGAGAGCATAAATTCAAATTGAGGAAAGACGATTGTAGGATAGATGTACGGAAGTTTGCCTTTAGCCAACGGGTAGTTGTTTGGTGCTTCCATCATTTGTTGTGGAAGTTGATAGCCTAAATAAATGTAAGGCTGAGCTAGACAGGTATTTGGAATGGGGGGATGAGATGGGAGCGTTTTTTTTTTTGTTTTGTTTTTTTTTTGACTGAAGGTGCATAAGATTGCTTTCTTGCATCGTATGCCTCTACTAATGCTAATTAGGATTACTGTTGTTTTTGATTTTCATAAATGACATCGATGAAGGGATAGAGGTCATGATGTCTAAATTTGCAGATGTAAAGATTGGTAGAGTAGATAATGATCACTGCCAAGCAGAGCTTCTTCAAAGGGACTTGGGTATTACAATACAGTCAGACAAGAAATTCTCTGAGCATTGTAGACTGGTTGCAAGGAAGGCCCATAGTGTCCTATCAATGATTTATCAAACAATTGCTAGTAGAGATAAGGACTCGTAATCCCATTATATAAGGTTATTGTTAGACCACACTTGGAATACTTTGTTCAAGTGTGGAGAACACACCTAAAGAAAGACATTGTGCTACTTGAAAGGGTCCAAAGACTGGAAACTGGGCACCTTAGAGGAGACTTGATTGAGATGTTTAAGGCTTTGAGAGGCATAAGGAAATGGATTACGATGAAATTTTCGCAGTTATAAATGATTCTAGAACAATGGACCGTAATTTCAAGTTATGAGGGGGAGGGAGATGATTGCAGGAAGTTTTATTTTAGCCAGCGAGTTATAAATTACTGGAACAAGTTACCTACATGGGTGGTAGAGGCTGACAGTTTCGGGAAATTCAAAGGTCAGCCGGATAATTACCTTCGGGAGGAGGGAGGAAATGCATAGGTTGTCTATTTCCTTTTCTCTTATTAATTATTATTATTTTTTTTATTTTCTTATTAATTTTTTGGCTCATGCAGCATAAGCCATAGGCTTCCTTGCACCATGTGGCCATTACTAATACTAATCACTTTTTTGCTATAAAAACAGTGTAATCTTAAATTTATTAAAACACGGTATATACAAAATCAGTTTTAAATTATTGAATTGTTATGCATTGGTGCTCTAATAGCAACATTTTCTATCACTGAATCCAGAGTTAGATCATGGTTGCCATTCTCTATTATACAAAATTAATCTTGAGAACACTTTGCACAGTATACGTATTGTAGCTCAATCTTTTTGAAAGCACAACGTTACTGGATTGTGTAAGAGTTTCTTTTACTTTCACTACTGTTGAAATAAGTTAATGAAACCTTGATTATCCTTGGGAAAAAGTACAGACCTATTACACTTCTTGCCTTTAACTGTACCCCATACATTAGCTTGTGGGTGAAATCTGTAGTGTACAGTTCATGGATTCTGTTGCTCAATAATGGCACTTTATTTGAAATTTTATTGTTAAAAACCATTTAAACCAGCATGAGTTCAGTCACTCTCCATTTCTACATTATGAAATTTGATACATTATCCTTTAATTTGAAAGAAGTGACAAAAAAAAAAAAAAAAAAAAAAAAAGCTAAACATTCATTTTTATATGTAATGATATAATAAATTTTAAGATTTCAATGCATGTTTTAATAGCAAAACAAAATTTCTGTATTTTTTTTTTTTTTTTTTTTTTTTTGCTGGATCCTGTGTATGTGTAATTATAAAAAAATCATCTGTTTAATATATCAGTATCATCCCCTTTAAGTCAATCTGCACAGAAAACTATTATATTATACAGTCCAGCCTTCCAAATCTGACACCACTCGCAAATTAGAACTTAAGAATTTAGTTCTTGTATTGGCCATTTACCAAAGCAATATGGCAGTGCTTATTATACAGGGTGGAGATTTTACCTCAGAGCCATAAGATTTTACTGAAAGTTTTAATAATATCGAGAAATTAAGTCACAGAATTCTTTAATTGCTATTTGTGAACAAGATTAGTTTGCCATTTGTATTTGCTTCTATATTGCCTAAAAGAAAATTAAGTTATCTATTGTGGAAAAGGTATTGCAAACAATGCTAGATATTGGAACTTCAATGAATGATTATGCAAAATTTTTCACTTTTTGCCCTTTCAACATATACTTTAAACTGTATGGTATGTTTTGAAAGGAAAAGGCATTCATAGTCCACTCACACAAAATAGAAAAGGCCAGAGTCAAAATTACATCAATGATATGATGAACTTTTATTAGTGTTTTTTTTTTTTTTTTTTTTTTTCTGCATTACATTTTTAAACACTGATTCCATTATTTTCCCTGGAACAGAACTTGAGCTTATAGGTCTCATTACAATCACTTCACCATTTGATCCACCATTGTGAATTGGGATCTCCCTGGAATCCAAAGAATCTCATTTGTGAGATTGTCAATTTTCAGCATAGTACTAAACAGACAAAGAATGGCTGTTACATTAAGGTAGTAAGAGTGGTATCACATCAACTATACAGTAGTAAATATAGTGGCCACTCCCATTGGCAGTAACGTTAATTCCAGTTAATTGTTAAAGATCGTAGAAAATGGAGTCACCATGTGAGAGCAGAGAAACTAACCCCAATGTTGAGAAATTTTCCTTGTTTTTTTCTATATATATATATATATTTTTTTTTTTTTTTTTTTTTTTTTTTAAATGGGATGTAGATTGTCAGTTTCCTGATTAAAACTGCAAAATTCACTAAAAAAAAATTGCCATGTGTGCACTAAAATATAAACTTAAAAGATCAGAAATAATTGAATTGAAAAGCAGATTGTCAATTTCTGTAATAATACACTGCATTGAGATGCAAAGTATGATTCTGAAAAATGAGAGTAGATGGAAATATTTAGCATAGCTCCTACTGCTCTGGTCCCACCAGAAAATTTCTTGGAGATCCAATCACCAGTAGCGCTACAGAGATTTAAAGCATTGTTTCTGGAATTGGCCTGATTTTTCAAGAAATTGTTCTGAATGAAATATAAGTAGCTAAATTATAATATATAATTTTGTTAATTTAGCATGTCAATTAAGATTACTTTAATAAATAGCCACATTGATATTTCACACATTTGAAGTAAAAGAATGTAATATAGTATTGTTGAAAACTATGTTCTGTTTGCTTGTACTGTTTATTAGTGTCTTATGCTGTTTTCACACCAAAAATCATGGCAAAGTATTTTATATTTATAGATTAAAAATAGAGTATCAAATATTTTATTTTTCTCTGTTAGCATATGCATAATTCGATTTTATAATGAAGAATGATGGAATGAACATTAAACAACATTGCCAGAATGACTAATTTGAATGCATGGCATGGTGGCCATGCTGATAAAAGCTTGAATGAAATGAAAATCTTTTTTTTTTTTTTTTTTTTTGGTAAGCTTTGAGCTTTTTATTCATGAAAATTTGTATACAGGAATACCTCGCATAGCGCAGTTTTAAACAGCCCAAGTTTCACTATAGTGCGGTTTACAAATTGAAAAAAAAATTTAACTACATTATGCACCAATACATTTGATATGCCAGCACGTAGACCAGTGCGTTATGGATTCAAGGCCATGCTGACTGTTGTAGCAACTCCCATTGTATACAGACTGCTAGCATTCATACATTAGTAAACAGTCTAAATTCCAAGCGGCGAGGTCGTTTGCTGTGCGTAACCTGTACAAATATTTTTTGCTGTGTATTTTTTATTAAAGATTATTTTTTAAAGACGTTACATCTTTATACACAAATGAATGGAAAGAAGGAATGTAATGGCGCTGAGAGTTCTAGATTTGAACGAGGTATGAAAGTAAGGCAGGCGTTGCAAAATGACATTCGATGTTATAAATAGATGTATTTAAAAAAAAAAATTGCAAACTAAGCTGATCAGTTATTTTTCAAGATAAAAATACAGTACATGCTTCACTTATATTCTTTTGGTATGTACATACTCCAATAAAAATCATTTGTACTGTACTTACTAGTATTTTTCATTTTTATCATTTTAATTTCTTTTTTTGCAACAACTTCATGTGCATCAATTTATGGTAAACAAACACATTTTTGATACTCAACCCATATAATCAAATTCTTGGAATGCATTACATTAAAATACATACTAATAATACCTCGATCAGCGTGGTTTTTTTTTTTTTTTGGAAAAAATTAATTGCACTATGCAAAGTATTCCTGTATATGTAAACTGAGCAATTATATAATCAATATTACCACTACTGACAGAAACAAGGTGTAATCTCCTTCAGCTGAAATGCAAACCTCTCACTACATGAAAAGGTCCCAGTAAAATAGTTTGTTGCCCCTGTGAGCTGCTTCCTGTAAGCAATGACTTCCATGTTAACATGGCTGTGATGCAAATTCTTCAAAATCTGACTATTTTTCCCTGAACAGTGGTGCTGGCTGCCTATAAAAGCATTGAGCCTTGGCCCTGTCACAGCACTAAAAAAAATAAAAGTGAATACTCTTTTGTAATCAAATGTATTCATAAGTCAAGAATGCAGCATGCCAATTTGAAATGGCCCTCATTTCCATACACCAAATAACCTGCATGTTCCACTGAATGATAAAAAAGTGCAAGTTTTGCACATTTTTTTCCTAAACTGTATCACTTTTCATTAATGTTGCTAAGAGAACAAAAATGTAATCAAGTAGACTGCTTAGGTCATGCTGGGCGAACTCAAGTGCACTTTTCTAGGTGGCGATTTGCACTAGTCAGAGATTTTAGTATGTTAATACTGCAGATAAAAAAAAAGGTTGAAGCAAAATTATTGTGCAACTAGGGCTAACCACTACCACATCTGTCTCTGTGTGCCAATACCCACATATATATATTTTTTTTTAACTTTCATTTCATACCAAGGTGGAATGAATATTACGATAAAATCAAATTTAAATCTACAGTGGAAACAACTCTGCAAGCAACATTATAAATTGACTTGCCTGGAGTTTTATAATTTGTTGGGGGAAAAAGGCTGGCATATTTGATTATTAAAGTGGGACACCTGTTTATAAAAACGAGTTCCAGTTTGTAAAATTTTCCAATTTCAACTGGCAAGAATGAGCTGAGGGCAGGGCCGTGCAAAGGAACTTGGTGGCCCAGATGCAAAAGGTCTTAATGGGCCTCGTTTATGTTGAGACTGACTCCCACTATTGGGGGGTCCCCTAGGTCATAGGCCCTGGTGCAGTGCATCCAATTCACCCCATTTGTACGGTCCTGGCTGAGGGTGCACCATTTTTAACCTAAATACAAATTGCATCAGTGCAATGGAAGTATCCTGGTTCATAAACAAAATTTAGTGCTATCTGTAGGCAGGAAAAATAATGATACCTGTTTTTCTGGGGTCCTCATTTCAAGGTGTTCATTTTCAAAAGGCTAAAGATATGCCATACCATACATCCACCATATTGCACACTACAATTGAAAACTGCCTGCTCTATTGAGATGTGTAATAAATTAGGATAGAAACCTTAATCAACATAAACTCTGCTTTGTATTTTTCATTTGTTTAGCCTGCTTAAAATCATGGCAATAGCTTTCTGACTAAAAGCTGAAAAGCATATACATCACTGTTCAAGACAGCAACCAATGCCTTTCACAGCAGGTTTCCAGAATTTTGTAAAACAATTTGGAGAAGTATATAAATTTTTTTTATTAAAAAATAGTACCTTAAAATTATCAAAGCAACTTCAGTGAGTCTTTTTTTCTCTCATCCCATCAAGCATTGCAACATAACTGCTAAAATAGCAACAGTCAGGAGGAAGCAATGCATGCTGTTGTGGGATAAATCTCCAGTGACTAAAGAGCGTTTTCTATGAGAATTTCAGGATCCACCTATGGAACAATCAGTGAAGCAATGGTTGAAACTGTTTAAAGAAATGGGTTCGAGCCCGTGATCACCAAATACGGAGGATGCGGAAAGGTCAGGGAATGACCACCGCATATCCCTCTGGAGCAACATGGCCTTAGTTGCTAATGCCCCTAAAAACCAGACAGACAGTTTAAAGAAATTGTTGGTGTGCTGGAGTCGGTAGGCCTAGTGTATTTTTAGATAATTTTGGAAATTCAGGAAGTGTTTACCTGAAGTCTTACAAAGTCAATATGCTGGGCAAGCCTGCAGCTGCAAGTACTGTGAGTAACATTGTATAGGGTGGTTCACAAGAGATTGAAAATTGATGCTTTCAAAGTGCAAATCGTCCAGGAAATTAAGCCTCACCGAAATTCACCGTTCACATTCCCAATCATATAGACGAAGATTAGCACTTTCTGGAAAATAATTTTCATTGATGAAGCGACATTCCAAATGTCTAGTATAGTTAACACAGTTGTAGCACATAGGGATTTGAAAATCACGCATTTCATAAACAAGAGTGACAGTCCCAAGGAAACGTGCATACTGTCCTTCAGCCAGTGACTGCCATTTTTCTAACAAAAAAATCTGCTCAAATTACTTAGATATGCTCGTATTGTATGCTGCACCTCAGCTAGAAGATATGGAGACTTGGTTTCTACCAGCAGTGCCACCGCAAGTGGGTAGGCGAGTGAAGCTTTGCTTATGGGTGGCAGTTCAGGAGGGTGCCAAAACTTTTTGACATGTACAAGTTGGACCTGTTTAACAAACGTCTTTATAGCGAAATTTTCTATTTAGCAAATTTTCCCATTTAAAATAGTTCCTGTAGACAGAACAAAATTTCCGTATAATGAATAGATTAAAAGAGAACTGGGAACGCATTGTTTGCACCTCTGGCCTTCAGGCAATTAATGCTACAAGCACTAATTAAAAGCCAAATCCACTAAGTTGCAGGTTTACCCTCCTGCAACTTAGTAGTACTTGTAAAACCTATCCAACTGCCTGTCCCATATACCTAGAAGTTAACCAATCATATGGCTAGCACTGGCCATCTGATTGGTTAACGTCAACCTGTATTCAAGGCAAGCAAATAATTCATTTGAAATAAATACAGTACTTGAAATTGAAGACACGTTAATTTGCTTATCTGGATTTGAGTTTCATATTTATATTTCACAGGGTTATCCTCCAGAACATTGGTACAACGCCATACTTCAGCTGGAAAGAGGAAGAAGGCAGTGATAGGATGTGAAAGCACCCCCCCCCCTCACTCATTGCATTATCCCATCTGCATGTTACTGGGCAATGTCATGTGAAATCACAATATGTTGGAGCTGCAATGAAGAAAAAAAGCAATTTTTTTGAAATAGCTAACAAAAATTAACACAACCAATAATCCTTCTTGCCTGTACATTACTAGGTGATTTCACGTGCATTAACAATGAGAATTGCTCGTCCACCTCAACAGAAATGCTTTTTTTTTTTCTTTTTTTTTTTCTCTCTCTCTCTCTCTTGGGGCTGCTACCCCCGCTAATAAGAAGAGCACCTGATACTAAAAAGTCATAAAATTAATGCAAAAAACATCAAATTGTCGGGAAACAACTTGGGGGGAGGGGAATCACCTCATCAGTCCTCGCTTGCCTGAGAGCAGAGTCGTCTTGAAACATTCAGGTTGAAATGGTCTCTAATGGTTGGCAGCAATTTGCCTTCCAATATAGCCAGGTATCCATTGGCATTTATGGAGCCTTTTATAAACTGCAAGTGATACGAAATGCACACCCATATCATTTGGCTGTTAGGGAATTTCACTGTAGACACATACAGTCTGGATGGTATTCTTCACCACTTCTATGGCGAATCGTTTGTCAGCCATGCAGGTTGAATTTCTTCTCATCCGAGAAAATAACCGACTTCCACTGCTCGGGGGTCCATTTGATATGCTGGAAATTGTGAGCCATGGGGGAAGTTCAGAAACAAGTTGAATGTTAATCATTTAATTAATACTGTGTATTCAAATGATATTGAGCCTATTGATTGGTACGCTACAATTGCTACTAGTACTTTATTTCTGAATGACAACTGTGGGGAAGATAGTGTACAGCAGCAACAAATTAAACAGGGGAATGAACAGTATACTGGATCATCTGAGATGGAGTTATTTAATATTGATGAAGTGAAATTTATATGTTCTAGGGTTGAGGATATAAAACACCAGGTTTAGACATGATTGAAAATAATTGTGTTAAAAAGTTTTTTTTAAGTTTTGTCCAGAAATAATGGTTAATATGTATAACAAGTGTTTATTGAAAGGAGATTTTCCAGGATTTTGGAAAATTGCTCTCTTAAAATTATTACAAAAATCTGGCAACTTGTTCACTGATCCTGATTATAGACCCATTTCTTTGTTAGCAAATTTGGACAAAATACCGGAAAGATTGTTGTGGCTAGAGAAATTGTTCAATGAAGAAAATCTTCATTTTAAATATCAGTATGGCTTTAAGAGAAATAGTTCAACAGAGGATGTCATACATGATTTGATTAATTTTTGTGTAAATTCTAGTGAGAAATATGTGCTAGCATTGTTCATAGATTTCGAAGGAGTATTTGATACTGTTCGGTATCAAAGTGCTCTTTTTTTTTCATTAAGAGAATTAAATTGTCCTGATTTGTTATATCAAATTATTAAAAGTTATTTAATGGATAGTCAGATTATTATAAGATCCTAACATTTAATAGAGTTATTGATCGCGGTTGTCCACAGGGGTCTGTGTTGGGTCCTATTTTATGGAATCTGGTCTTAAACCAGTGATTAAGTAGAATAATCCCTAATTGTTATAAGGTGGCTTATTCCAATGATTCGGTTTTGTGCATGACAGGGAGATCTAGAGTAGTCTTAGAAAGTAGAATGGAGGATATTCAGGATTTTACTGACTGGGCTACATTAAAAAAACTAAAAATTTCATCTACTAAAACTATCATATGATACTAAAAGGAAACAGACTACAACAGACCACCTCGATTATTAGTAAACAGTAAACAACTTCCTCTTGTTTCTCAGGTAAAATATTTAGGGGTTATCTTAGATGATAAGTTATTGTGTTCACAACATTTGAATTATTTATGTAGGAAAATAAAATTACACAGCCTCTATAGTTAGGATTACCAGAAAAGATTGGGGATTAGGTAAACGCATTTTGTATCTATATTATAAAGCTATTTTTATTCCGACTGTGGCATATGCTGCATCAATCTGGTACTTTCGTTCTGTCATTGTAAAATTTAAACAAAAGCTATTATCTATCAAAAGAATAATGCTAACTATTTTGCGTGTTTGTAAGACCGTTTCGACTTATGCTCTACAGGTGCCTCTGGATTTAGCAGTCTTGTACAGAGCTTTTTGTTATTTTATACGTAAGGGAAAACAAATTACATTTGTGGGGATTACTAATGAAGTTTCTTCTGCAATTAGCAAATGGAAGAAAAATTTTGGTGAAATTAATTAAATTATGGCAGGACCGTTGATATTCCAGTACCACTGGTAAGGTAACTTATTTATTTATACCTAGTGTCGAATTTAATTTTAATAAATTGCATTGCTGGTTTTATCCAAGTATGGAATGCTCATATTTGATTAGCATTAGCAAAGGCATATGAAGGATGTAGAGCTGCTGGAACGAGTAAAGAGAAGGGCAACAAGATTAGTGAATGGAAGAAAGGGTTTCTCTTATGAAGAAAGGCTTAAGTTCTGCAAATTACAGTGTCTGGAGACTGGGCACCGGCGAGGTGATCTAATAGAGGTGTATAAAGCCTTGAATGGTTTGAGCATGCTCAATGCCGATGGGACTCTTCTTCTTGCTCAGAATAACCACCTGAGTGGGCATAAATTCAGACAGAGGAAAGACTGATGTAGGATAGATGTGCGGAAATTTGCCTTTATCCAGCGGGTAGTTGGTTGGTGGAACAGACTTCCATCCCTTGTTACGGAAGTTGATAGCCTAAATAAATGTAAGGCTCAGCTGGACAGGTTTTTTTCGAACGGAGGGGTGAACTGGAAGGGTTTTTTTTTTGGCTGATGCTGCATAAGCTTGCTTTCTTGCACCATATGCCTCTACTAATGTTAATGCTAATACTATTGATACAAAAACCTTATATAGCACCAGCCAAAAAAAAAAAAAAACCTTATTTCACCCATCCACTCGCTCCAAATGTTTGTCAAGTTCTGCCTTAAATCTATTTAAGCTTTCAACTTCTACAACAGATGGAAGTTTGTTCCAGCAATCAACCACCCGCTGGCTAAAGGCAAACTTCCGCACATCTATCCTACAACAATTGGAATTTATGCCCTCTCAGGTGATTATTCTGAGCAAGAGGAGGAATCGCATCAGCATTGAGCATGCTCAACCCATTCAAGACTTTATACACCTCAAACAGATCACTTCGCAGGTGCCTAGTCTCCAGGCACTGTAATTTGCAAAACTTAAGCCTTTCTTCGTAATAGCAACCCTTTGTTTCATTCACTAATCTTGTTGCCCTTCTCTGTACTCGTTCCAACAGCTCTACACCCTTCTTAAAATGAGGACTCCAGACCCGTACACAGTACTCAAGGTGTGGTCTGACCTTTGCCTTATACAAATGGATAATCACCTCCTTATCCCTGCTAGAAAAATTCCTATATATCCTAGACAAGACTCCAGGAGCTACTCTTGCAGACCGTCTGCACTGCTCAGAAAATTTCATATCTGCCTGCACAATTATCCCCAGGTCCTTTTCATTCTCTACCACTGTCAGTGTGGTACCATAGAGTTGATACGTTATTCTGGGATTACTGCTGCTCATATGTAGTACTTTACATTTATCAATGTTAAACTTCAGATGCCACCTCTCAGCCCATCTGCTCGACTTTTTTAGATCCTGTTGCAGCAGTATACTTTAGTGTCATTAACAACCCTGCCAACCTTCGTATCGTCGGCAAACTTGGACATAAAGCCTGATATACCATGATCATTTATAAATACAGAAAACAACAATGGACCCAACACTGAACCCTGAGGGACTCCATAATAACATTCGTCCACCATGAGCAGTGTCCATTGATTCCCTCAACCACCCCTTTATCTCTAGCAGCAATTTGCCTCCAATGCCAGATTGCTCCAATTTGTGCAGCAGTCTTCCATGTGCAACAGTATCAAAAGATCCAAATTAGCATTAGCATTAGTAGAGGCATTTGATGCAAGAAAGCAAGCTTATGCAGCATCAGCCAAAAAAAAAAAAAAAAAAAACACTCCCAAAAAAAACGTCACAGCCTAAAAAAATGTGCAGCTTGTGAAATGTTTGCCGAACTCTCTGGAACGGAACATGATATTGCCATGGGGGATGTCTTTGTGTGTGCGCGATGTAAGGAGTGTAAGGAAATCAGGCGACAACTCAGCGTTGTTATGGGCCTATATGAGAGTTTGAAGGACAGGGTGGATGCCCTCGAAGGAAATAAATTGAGGGGCCCATCAAGCTCTCAGCTGCTCACATCAACGCCAGAGCTTGCACCTGGTCATCACGCAACACAGCGGCAACCCCCAAGGCAGAATGCGCTGGTCCCACAGGAACTATTAGTTGTTGGTGACTCTATTGTCAGGGAAACGGGGAACATGCTATGAAAAAAGGATAGGTGGAACAGGACCAGGGTATGTCTGCCAGGGGCAAAGGTTGATGACGTTGTAGAGCGGATATCAACTTTCAAGGGCACAAAAGGTGATATAGTTGTACACGTTGGCACTAATGATATTAAGAGTAGGAGACCGGCAGAATTACTCAACAAGTACAGGTCACTGTTGAAAAAAAGCCGAGAATTAGGGTTGAATTTGAAAGTGTCTGCAATTCTGCCCAGACACGATAGGAGGGAGTATATGATGAGAGCCTTGTCGATCAATTCGGCCCTGGAAAGATTGTGCAAGGCTCAAGGGGTAGAATTTTTTTCAGCCTGGACTGTACTTGTTAACAGGAGAGATTGCTTCTACAGGGATGGGCTACACTTAAATAGAAAGGGTGCAAGAATATTTGCTGATGCTATCGAGGCAGTGTTAGGTGGGTCGGAAAACTGCTAGCTTGGGGGGATACAAAGACTGATAGTTTAACAGTAACCGCAGGCAGAGGTGAAGGTGATTCTTGCACAACTTCTATTAGAATAAGAAGCGACCTGGAGCGAGGGGTGTTGGGGGTTTCAGGGACGGATGGCAGTCATCCTGGAATAGTTGGGTATATGGGATGTGTTAGGGTAACAAGGAATAGGCATAGGAGCATGTATGCTTGCATGTATACCAATGCTACAAGTATAGTAAATAAATTTGATGAATTTGAAGTGTTGGTCAAGACATCAAAGGCGGATATTGTTGGGATAGCAGAGACGTGGTGTCACAAAGATATAAGGAATGCAGAACTGGATTTTGGGGAGTACAATGTGTACAGAAAGGATAGACAGGACAGAAAGGGAGGAGGTGTTATGCTGTTAATTAAGAAAAACATAAAATCAAAAGAAGTGCATCCAGTTGATATAGATGGACAGTGCACTGTTGAGTCAGTTTGGTGTGACATAAGCACTGCAAAAGCAAAGATAAGAGTAGGAGTGTGATATAGGCCTAATGACTCGAATGAGTACAATGAACAATTGTACAGAGAAATAGAGTGGGCCAGTAAATCAGAATGTCTTATAATGGGGGATTTTAACTTCCCAGATATTGACTGGAACTTGTGGGTTGGTCACTCACACACTAGTCAGACTTTTGCGGATTTATTGGATGATTGTTTTCTGCAGCAGCATGTTCGAGAGGCAACCAGAGAAAGTAATACTCTTGATCTGGTTATCAGCAGTGATCATTCGTGTACTAAGAATTTGCAGATAAAGGAACCACTAGGTGGCAGTGAACACAGTGTGCTGAAGTGGGATTTACTCAAAGAGGTAACTACCGTCAGGGGTAAAGGAAAGGGTTTTTGCTTCCGTAAAGGGGAGTACAGTGGTCTCAGACAGTTTTTAAATTCTGTACAGTGGGATCGACTGACGATGTTACAAACAGTAAATTCTAAGTGGGAAGCATTCAAGGAATTAATCGTGGAAGCTACTAGACTTTTCATACCGAAGAAGAAATATTGTTCAAGGTTTAGGCCTAAATGGTTATCAAATGAACTAATGAGACTCGTGACAGAGAAGAAAAATGCATGGGATGCATATAAATTATCAGGCGACGCAGAAGCCTGTAGCAGATATAAGCTAGTCTGTAATCAGGTCACAAAGGAGGTTCGGCAGGCAAAGGCGGATTACGAGAAATCTTTGGCAAAAGATGCTAAGAAAAACAGCAAGGATTTCTTTACTTATATAAACTCTAAAAGGAAGGGGCTGAATATGATTGGTCCACTTGACATCGATGGTTCGACTGTTGATGATCCTGCTCAGATAGCAAACAAACTGAATGAGTATTTTGCATCTACATTCACACGTGAGGAATCATTACAGTTTGAAAATGGAAGAAGGTTACCAAATTGTAGCAGTGTGCTTAATGATTTTGTAATAACTGAGAGCAAAGTGGAGGAGAAATTGTTGAAGTTAAACATAAGAAAGGCACCTGGGGCAGTAGTAGTAGTAGTAGTAGTAGTAGTAGTAGTGGCACATGATGCAAGAAAGCAAGTGTAGGAGCTTATGCAGCATCAGCCAAAAAAAAAAAAAAAAAAAAAAATCATCACACCATTCCCTCCAAATGCCTGTCCAGTTCCTCCTTAAATTTATTTAACCTATCAACTTCCACAACGACAGATGGAAGTTTGTTCCAGCAATTAACCACCCGCTGGCTAAGGCAAATTTCCGCACATCTATTCTACATCTATCCTTTCTTAATTTGAACTTATGTCCCCGTAGGTTCGTAATCTGAACAAGTGGAAGGATCCCATCAGAATTCAGCGTGCTCAACCCATTCAAGGCCTTATAGACCTCAATCAGATCACCGCGCAGGTGCCTAGTCTCCAGCCACTGCAATTTGCAGAACTTAAGTCTCTCTTGGTAAGAGAATCCCTTCATTCCCCTCACCAATCGTGTTGCTCTTCTCTGTACACGCTCAAGCAAATCTACATCCTTCCTAAAATGAGGCCTCCAGACTTGTACGCAATACTCAAGGCGTGGCCTGACCATTGCCTTATACAGAGGGACAATCACCTCCTTTTCCCTGCTAGCAAAATTCCTATATATCATTGACAAAACCCCATGACCTGCCCTAGCAGCCTGTCTGCATTGCTCAGAAAACTTCATATCTGACTGCACAATTACTCCCAGGTCTTTTTCATTTTCTACCACCTTAAGTGTAGTACCACACAGTTGGTACGTTTCTCTGGGGTTACTTCTACCCATATGCAGTACTTTGCATTTGTCAAGGTTGAACTTCAGTTGCCACTTCTTAGCCCATCTGCCCAAATTATCTAGATCCTGTTGCAGTAGCACACTGCCATTACTGTCATTAACAACCCTGCCAACCTTTGTGTCATCTGCAAACTTCGACATTAAGCCTGATATACCTTCATCAATATCATTGATAAATACACAAAACAACAGTGGACCCAACACCGAACCCTGTGGGACTCCACTAATAACATTAGTCCACGAAGAGCAGCACCCATTGATTACCACCCTCTGTCTTCTCCCACTTAACCATCCTTTTATCCATTGTAGCAACTTACCCTTAATACCATTCTGCTCCAATTTGTACAGTAGTCTTCCATGCGCAACAGTGTCAAAAGCTTTCCTGAAATCCAAGTATATGATATCAAAATTATTTTTCGCATCCAGTTCCTTTGTGACCACATCATAATAACCAATCAAATTTGTCAGACAAGACTTTCCCTTAACAAACCCATGCTGTGTTTGAATTATTGCTGCAGTCTTGTCTAGATGATCCTGCAATGCATCTTTAACCAGTGACTCCATTATTTTACCCGGAACAGAAGTTAAACTAACTGGTCTGTAATTACTCGTGTCACCCTTCGATCCACCTTTGTGAATTGGGGACACATTTGCACATCTCCAGTCCATGGGAACCTCCCCTGAGTCCAAGGATGCTCTCATAATTATGGCTAAGGGTTTGCTTAGTTGCTTTGCCGCCTCCTTTAAAATAACTGGATAGATCCCATCCACCCCAGGTGCCTTTCTTATGTTTAACTTCAACAATTTCTCCTCCACTTTGCTCTCAGTTATTACAAAATCATTAAGCACACTGCTACAATTTGATAACCTTCTTCCATTTTCAAACTGTAATAATTCCTCACGTGTGAATGTAGATGCAAAATACTCATTCAGTTTGTTTGCTATCTGAGCAGGATCATCAACAGTCGAACCATCGATGTCAAGTGGACCAATCATATTCATCCCCTTCCTTTTAGAGTTTATATAAGTAAAGAAATCCTTGCTGTTTTTCTTAGCATCTTTTGCCAAAGATTTCTCGTAATCCGCCTTCGCCTGCCGAACCTCCTTTGTGACCTGATTACAGACTAGCTTATATCTGCCACAGGCTTCTGCGTCACCTGATAATTTATATGCATCCCATGCATTTTTCTTCTCTGTCACGAGTCTCATTAGTTCATTTGATAACCATTTAGGCCTAAACCTTGAACGATATTTCTTAATCGGTATATAAAGTCTAGTAGCTTCCACGATTAATTCCTTGAATGCTTCCCACTTAGAATTTACTGTTGGTAACATCGTCAGTTGATCCCACTGTACAGAATTTAAAAACTGTTTGAGACCACTGTACTCCCCTTTACGGAAGCAAAAACCCTTTCCTTTACCCCTGACGGTAGTTACCTCTTTGAGTAAATCCCACTTCAGCACACTGTGATCACTGCCACCTAGTGGTTCCTTTATCTGCAAATTCTTAATACACGAATGATCACTGCTGATAACCAGATCAAGAGTGTTACTTTCTCTGGTTGCCTCTCGAACATGCTGCTGCAGAAAACAATCATCCAATAAATCCACAAAAGTCTGACTGGTGTGTGAGTGACCAACCCACAAGTTCCAGTCAATATCTGGGAAGTTAAAATCCCCCATTATAAGACATTCAGATTTACTGGCCCACTCTATTTCTCTGTACAATTGTTCATTGTACTCATTCAAGTCATTAGGCCTATAACACACTCCTACCCTTATTTTTCCTTTCGCAGTGCTTATCTCGCACCAAACTGACTCAACAGAGCACTGTTCATCTATATTAACTGGGTGCACTTCCTTTGATTTTATGTTTTTCTTAATTAACAGTATAACACCCCCTCCCTTTCTGTCCTGTCTATCCTTTCTGTACACATTGTACTCCCCAAATTCCAGTTCTGCATTCCTTATATCTTTGTGACACCACGTCTCTGCTATCCCAACAATATCCGCCTTTGATGTCTTGACCAACACTTCAAATTCATCAAATTTATTTACTATACTTCTAGCATTGGTATACATGCAAGCATACATGCTCCTATGCCTATTCCTTTTTACCCTAACACATCCCAAATACCCAACTATTCCATGATGACTGCCATCCGTCCCTGAAACCCCCAACACCCCTCGCTCCAGGTCGCTTCTTATTCTAATAGAAGTTGTGCAAGAATCACCTTCACCTCTGCCTGCGGTTACTGTTAAACTATTAGTCTTTGTATCCCCCCAAACTAGCAGTTTTCCGACCCACCTAACACTGCCTCGATAGCATCAGCAAATATTCTTGCACCCTTTCTATTTAAGTGTATCCCATCCCTGTAGAAGCAATCTCTCCTGTTAACAAGTACAGTCCAGGCTGAAAAAAATTCTACCCCTTGAGCCTTGCACAATCCTTCCAGGGCCGAATTGATCGACAAGGCTCTCATCATATACTCCCTCCTATCGTGTCTGGGCAGAATTGCAGACACTTTCAAATTCAACCCTATTTCACGGCTTTTTTTCAACAGTGACCTGTACTTGTTGAGTAATTCCGCCGGTCTCCTACTCTTAATATCATTAGTGCCAACGTGTACAACTATATCACCTTTTGTGCCCTTGAAAGATGATATCCGCTCTACAACGTCATCAACCTTTGCCCCTGGCAGACATACCCTGGTCCTGTTCCACCTATCCTTTTTACAAAGGATGTTCCCCGTTTCCCTGACAATAGAGTCACCAACAACAACTAGTTCCTGTGGGACCAGCGCATTCTGCCTTAGGGGTTGCCGCTGTGTTGCGTGATGACCAAGTGCAAGCTCTGGCGTTGATGTGGGCAGCTGAGAGCTTGATGGGCCCCTCAATTTACTTCCTTCGAGGGCATCCACCCTGTCCTTCAAGCTCTCATATAGGCCCATAAGAACGCTGAGTTGTTGCCTGATTTCGATACACTCCTTGCATCGCGCACACACAAAGACATCCCCCATGGCAATATCATGTTCCGTTCCAGAGAGTTCGGCAAACATTTCACAAGTTGCACATTTCTTTAGGCTGTGATGCGTTGGAGAATTGCCCCCCTCAGTTCTCCCCCGAATCACAGCACTCCTGCCACTTTGTGCCCGTTGCTTTGCTGCTCTAGTTTGGGGCATGGTAGTTTAAATTAAAAAAAAAATCAATAAATTAAATGTCAGTAGTATTTGAATAGAAACTATTAAATAGAAACAGTGAAGCGTATTACTATATAATTATGCGTTAGAGCTACCTAGCTACCTCAATTAAAAAATTTGAATTCCCTACCACTATATCCAAAAACAATGGCTACAAAAATGGAACGAAATAACGGTTTTACCTATCGTAAGTAAAATCCACAAAAACTCTTTATCTAAATTAAAAATAAAAAATAACCAGCGTAACTATAACTATATGACTACGTATTAAGTACAATATAAAATAACAATCATGTAAATAACAGATAAACACTTATCGTTTTTGCAGAGCCTGTAACTGATAGCTGTAACTTTTAAAGAGATTCAGCGCCATCTGAATTCAGATGGCGCTGAATTCAGATGGCGGATGGGATCTATCCAGTTATATTAAAGGAGGCGGCAAAGCAACTAAGCAAACCCTTAGCCATAATTATGAGAGCATCCTTGGATTCAGGGGAGGTTCCCACGGACTGGAGATGTGCAAATGTATCCCCAATTCACAAAGGAGGTTCGAAGGGTGACACGAATAATTACAGACCAGTTACTTTAACTTCTGTTCCGGGTAAAATAATGGAGTCACTGGTTAAAGATGCATTGCAGGATCATCTAGACAAGACTGCAGCAATAATTCAGACAGAGCATGGGTTTGTTAAGGGAAAGTCTTGTCTGACAAATTTGATTGGTTATTATGATGTGGTCACAAAGGAACTGGATGCAAAAAATAATTTTGATATCATATACTTGGATTTCAGGAAAGCTTTTGACACTGTTGCGCATGGAAGACTACTGTACAAATTGGAGCAGAATGGTATTAAGGGTAAGTTGCTACAATGGATAGAAGGATGGTTAAGTGGGAGAAGACAGAGGGTGGTAATCAATGGGTGCTGCTCTTCGTGGACTAATGTTATTAGTGGAGTCCCACAGGGTTCGGTGTTGGGTCCACTGTTGTTTTGTATATTTATCAATGATATTGATGAAGGTATATCAGGCTTAATGTCGAAGTTTGCAGATGACACGAAGGTTGGCAGGGTTGTTAATGACAGTAATGGCAGTGCGCTACTGCAACAGGATCTAGATAATTTGGGCAGATGGGCTAAGAAGTGGCAACTGAAGTTTAACCTTGACAAATGCAAAGTACTGCATATGGGTAGAAGTAACCCCAGAGAAACGTACCAACTGTGTGGTACTACACTTAAGGTGGTAGAAAATGAGAAAGACCTGGGAGTAATTGTGCAGTCAGATATGAAGTTTTCTGAGCAATGTAGACAGGCTGCTAGGGCAGGTCATGGGGTTTTGTCAATGATATATAGGAATTTTGCTAGCAGGGAAAAGGAGGTGATTGTCCCTCTGTATAAGGCAATGGTCAGGCCACGCCTTGAGTACTGCGTACAGGTCTGGAGGCCTCATTTTAGGAAGGATGTAGATTTGCTTGAGCGTGTACAGAGAAGAGCAACACGATTGGTGAGGGGAATGAAGGGATCCTCTTACCAAGAGAGACTTAAGTTCTGCAAATTGCAGTGGCTGGAGACTAGGCACCTGCGCGGTGATCTGATTGAGGTCTATAAGGCCTTGAATGGGTTGAGCACGCTGAATTCTGATGGGATCCTCCCACTTGTTCAGAATACGAACCTACGGGGACATAAGTTTAAATTAAGAAAGGATAGATGTAGAATAGATGTGCGGAAATTTGCCTTTAGCCAGCGGGTGGTTAATTGCTGGAACAAACTTCCATCTGTCGTTGTGGAAGTTGATAGGTTAAATAAATTTAAGGAGGAACTGGACAGGCAATTGGAGGGTATGGTGTGATTTTTTTTTTTTTTTTTTTGGCTGATGCTGCATAAGCTCCTACACTTGCTTTCTTGCATCAAGTGCCACTACTACTACTGCTATTAGCTTGAGCCTTTTGTTTTGCTGCTCTGGTCAGAGTCATGATTACTTTTAATTTAAATAAAATTTCAATTTCAGTTTATAACCCTAACTTATCTCCCAACACAGCTATAACGGGATATATATTAGCATTAGCATTAGTAGAGGCATTTGATGCAAGAAAGCAAGCTTATGTAGCATCAGCCAAAAAAAAAAAAAACCCCTTCCACTTCACCCCCCTGTTCGTTCAAAATACATGTCCAGCTGAGCCTTAAACTTATTTAGACTATCAACCTCCACCACAAGGGATGGAAGTCTGTTCCACCAACCAACCACCCGCTGGCTAAAGGCAAATTTCCGCACGTCTATCCTACATCTGTCTTTCCTCAATTTGAATTTATGCCCTCTCAGGTGATTTTTC
The DNA here is from genome assembly GCF_048544385.1 of Mastigoproctus giganteus. Lineage (NCBI taxonomy): Eukaryota > Metazoa > Arthropoda > Arachnida > Uropygi > Thelyphonidae > Mastigoproctus > Mastigoproctus giganteus. The sequence goes on from NC_143575.1 coordinate 37,172,479, forward strand.
TGAGCTAGAGGAAGAATCCCATCAGCATTGAGCATGCTTAAACCATTCAAGGCTTTATACACCTCTATCAGATCACCTCGCTGGTGCCTAGTCTCCAGACACTGTAATTTGCAAAACTTAAGCCTTTCTTCGTAAGAGCACCCCTTTGTTCCATTCACTAATCTTGTTGCCCTTCTCTGTACTCGTTCCAGCAGCTCTACATCCTTCTTGAAATGAGGCCTCCAGACCTGTATACAGTACTCTAGGTGTGGCCTGACCATCGCCTTATACAATGGAATAATCACCTCCTTATCCCTGCTGGAAAAATTCCTGTATATCATTGACAATACTCCATGAGCTACTCTTGCAGCCCGTCTGCACTGCTCAGAGAACTTCATATCTGCCTGCACAACCACCCCCAAGTCCCTTTCATTCTCTACCACTGTCAGTGTTGTACCACAGAGTTGATACGTTGCTCTGGGGTTGCTGTTTCCCATGTGTAGTTTCCCATATTTTTAGCGTCAAGTATTAATCAATCAGTCAAGTATTAATTATCTCCGAGTTCCCTTTATATAACTTCCGTATCAGTTATATATTAATTAATTATGTTACGTTTGTAATCTAAGTCGGTATATGTATTTAGTTAAAAGTGCAATTTAAATGCCAACGAAGTTGAACAAGTTTAATAGATTTTACCGATCGCTGAAAATATTATAACGTATACTATACTAACGCTATCTAGGTTCGATATATAACGATCGTATGACAAGACAAAGGCGGAAGTTACGAACGGTAATCTATGGACACTTAAGTATTAATTAACTTTCAAATCTCGCTGTCCCAATTCAGAATAAACCAACGATCCTTACTAGGTCTATAAGCTACTTAGAAAAAATAATTTGATGTAAAAGATATTCAATAAGCGGCTAAATTTGGCTAAAAAAACTTCTCGTTCAGCGGAGTTGTAACTTGTAACACGTGGATTTGATACCCTTACCGATACTTTTATGCAATTACAAGGCCGAGTAAAGAATAAATACACCAGATTAATCAGAAATATCACAAAAATAATGCTATACTACTAAATTTAAATCAAAAGTTTTAGAAAAACAATAATTTCAAATCAATAAATAAGAAAAATCCACTTAGCGGCTTTGAACACGTCTGACCCCTACTAGCCTCGTCAGCAGACTCTGCAAATGTATGATATCAAATTTATTCTTTGCATCCAGTTCCTTTGTGACTACATCATAATATCCACTCAAATTAGTCAGACAAGACTTCCCCTTAACAAAGCCATGCTGTGTCCAAGCTATAACTGAAGTCTTGTATAGATGATCCTGCAATGCTTCTTTAACCAGTGCCTCCATTAATTTCCGTGGAACAGAAATTAAACTAACAGGTCTGTAATTACCTATGACTCCCTTTGATCCTCCTTTGTGGTTTGGCGTCACATTTGCACATCTCCAGTCCATGGGTACCTCCCCTGAGTCCAAGGAAACTCTCATAATTATGGCGAAGGGTTTGCTTACTTCCTTTGCTGCCTCCTTTAATATAACTGGATAGATTCCATACACCCTAAGTGCCTTTCTTGTGTTTATCTTCAACAATTTCGCCTCCACATTACTCTCAGTTATTACACGATTCTCTAGCTTACTGCTAGAGTTGAATACACCTCTGGCTTTCCCCTCGCTGAATAACTCCTCATGTGTGAATGTCGATGCAAAATATTCATTTATTTTGTTAGCTACCTGAGCAGGATCATCAACAGTTGACCCATCGATATCAAGTGGACCAATCTGATTCATCCCCTTCCTTCTACAGTTTACATAAGTAAAGAACTCTTTGCTGTTTTTCTTTGCATCCTTTGCCAAAGATTTCTCGTAATCTGCCTTTGCCTGCATAACCTCCTTTGTAACTTGGTTACAGACCAGATTATATGTATTATAGGCTGCTGTGTCACATGTTAATTTATATGTATCCCATGCATTTTATTTCTCTGTCACATGTCTAATGAGTTCATTTGACATCCATTTAGGCCTAAATCTTGAACAATATTTCTTTGTTGGTATGAAAAGCCTAGTAGCTTCCAAGATTAATTCTTTGTATGCTTCCCATTTTGAATTTGCTGTTTGGTAACATTATCAGTTGGTGTCACCCAGTTGATTATGGGGCATGGTTCCTTAAAAAGTAAGTTGCAACAATTTGGTTTAGTGGAAGATCCTTACTGTGTTTGTGGAAGGTTGGAAACATGGGACCATATCTTATATAAATGCAATTTGAATGACGAATTTAGATTAGACTTATTTAATTTCTTACCTAATTTTATTCAGGTTTCCGAATTAATTTGGCTGTTTAATGAAAGGAATTTTGTGGCATTTCAACTGTTTTGCAGTTTGTCATTTAATAAAAGGAGGTGTATACCTGTGATTACTAACGCTGAGTAAACACCTGTACACCTTTTTTCCCCCTCTCTCTTTCTCTGGATGGATAGGGGTCTCGGGGGGAGAATTATTACTATTATTATTTATTTATTTTTTTTTTTTTTTGCAAGCTTTGTGGAATGACCATGAGGTGGGATTGTTCCCCTCATTAGTAAGAGGTGTTCTCCTAGTTGGTGGTTTTTTTTTTTTTTTTTTTCCGCTGGTTCTTGGGTGTGGGCAGCCCAGGAGTGGGACTGGTGGCATCCACCAACCTTGCACATCCACTGGTAGGTGTGGGATCTAGGTACTATATGCATCGTCAGAGTTAGTAGACCGAGGCTCAACTCCTCATGCCAATGATGGGCACCAGGTGGTAATTTCCCAATGGACTATCACCTGGTGGCAGAGTAGCCTGTTTCACTTTAAAACACATTACACACACTTACACTAACAGGCCATTTAGGAGAATATAGTATTATATGCTAAATAATACTTGCAAAAAAAAAAATGAAGATGGATGTATGTCCATGTCCATGTGTATTTAATTGTCTTCGACAGTTAAATACATAAATACATTTGATATGCTCCTTACACCAAACTATCGGTCTTTTTTTCATTTTTTGCGTGAGAAGAGGCTTCAAGATGGGCTACAAGTGTCCATTTTTGAAGAGGCGTATTCTGACTGCTACTGCACTTGCTACCACTCCTGTATGTTCCCATTCTCTCTTTAAGCTCAGACGGTTTTTAAGGCATAAGCGCTTCAAAACGCGGTCCTGTTTCTCCCAGTAGAGACTTATTTGCTTCCGGTTCCTTTTTTTCCTATCAGCAGAACCACTACTCTTGAGTTTGGAAAGAAATCTGCTCACTGTCGACTGATTACAAGACACTCTATAAGTAATATGACGGGAAGAACATCTTTCCTTTCTTACGTATAGCAACAATAGCACTCTTTCTTTTCTTCGTAGCGTCAACTGCAGGCAACTCGCCATCCTGACACAACTAAGGAATGATCGCAACTCTTGCAGAGCGTGCTTATACAGCTGAAAGTAACAGTTGATGCAATATTACGTCATCACCTACGCTTGTCAATCTTATCTGATGCAATCTGTAAGAAATATTACCATATACTTATATTATTCGGAAGACAATTACAATTTTAAGGGGTGATGCACATTCTTTGAACACCAGTGTATGTTCTTGAGTTCAGCTAGAATAATATACAGTATATGATACTGTTTTTAGCAAGGCAATGTATAGTGTTCAGGGGATATTCGAAAGATTTATATGAAAATGATAGCTTTAAAACTTACTGAAACAATTGCTAAATTTGATTAAGCTGTGGCAGAACATATTCGCCGTATTCAGAAATCTCAATCGAAAAATATCGTGCATTATTTGGGTGATCAAGTACATTTCACAAAATATTACAGATAAAATACTAGAAATAAATACAGAAGCTAAATATTTTGCTATAATCACTGTAGATAATAATAAGATTAATATTTTGAATAAAATTAATTCGGTAAGTAAAACGTTCAAAAAAAAAAAAAAAAAAAAGGATTCGCATATACACGAAGCGCTCTTGAATGTCTACAAAATGTCATGGAATATTTCAAAAAAAGCATTCCAAAAAAATTCTCGATTCGGCTAATAATATGGCTGCTATCAATAGAATTGAAGGTTCGTTTCCAAAATAAGCGCTGTAAGGAAAAAGATTGAAAAAACATCATTTCAATTGTGAAAGTGAAGAAGAAGCATTTGCATTAGTAGAGGCAGACATATGATGCAAGGAAGCAAGCTTATACAGCATCAGCCGAAAATAAAAATTTTCAATTTCACACAATCATTCGCTCTAAAAGTTTGTCCAGTTCTTCCTTGAGTTTATTTAAGCTAAAGTCCAATGAAAAATTTATAGTAAAGCTTAATAAAGTACCGTATTCATTACTCAATAATATAGCAATGGCTTAATTTATGTAGTGAGGTGAGTATTATTATATTAGGGTTACCCGTACTTCTGTCTGTAAATTGCGTGTGTTCTCAGGTCGATTTGCCTGACGAAAAAAAACCCTGCGAGCTACGCCTGACACCGACTAATCCAGCCACGGAGTGAAACAGCCCATTAAAATTCCTCGCGTCATCCACGGGATTCAAACCCAGGCCTTTTCCACCCAGTGTGGGACTGGTCTTGGCCCATTATAGCCTTAGTTGTTAATGCGCCAATAAAATCTAAACCAACCAACCAACCCTGTGTGGGAAGAAAATGGCGATATCACTGTGCGACCGCGCAGACATGAGGGGAGTACTGATAAATTAAATCATTGCTATATTGTGCCATCAACTTCTACAACGACAGATGAAAGTTTGTTCCAGCAGTACTACCCTTTGACTAAAGGCAAATTTCCGATCATCCATTCAATAACTGTCTTTTCGCAATATGAATTTATACCCCCTCAGGTTCGTTGAGCATTGAGCCTGCTCACCCCATTCAAGGCCTTAAACACCTCAATCAGATCACTTCGCAGGTGCCTCCAGACAGTACAATTTTCGGAATTTTAGCCTTTCTTGGTGAGAGCACCCCTTCGTTCTCCTCACAAATCTTTTTGCCCTTCTCTCTTCCCGTTCTAACAACACTACTTCCTAAAATGAGGGCTGCAGACCTGTACGCAGTACTCAAAGCATGGCCTGACCATTGCCTTATAGAAATGGATAATTACCTCCTTGTCCCTGCTACCAAAATTCCTGTATAACATTGACACGACCCCATGACCTGCTCTTGCAGCCTGTCTGCACTGCTCAGGAAACTTAATATCTGACTGGCGCACTATGGCCACAGGTGCCGATGCGCCTAATAAATCCCAAAACAATAATATCTGACTGCACAATTATCCCGAGGTCTTTTTCATTCTCTATAACCCTGAGTGTAGTATCGCACAGTTGGTACGTTTCTCTGGGGTGACTTCTACCCGTATGCAGTACTTTGCATTTAACAATGTTAAACTTCAATTGCCACTTCTCAGTCCATCTGCCCAACTTTTCTAGATCCTGTTGCAGTAGCATACTGTCATTACTATCATTAATAATCCTGCCAACTTTGTATCGTTTGCAAACTTCGATATTCAGGATCTGCAACTAAATTTCAAAATTAATTATTTATTTATTTAATTTTTTCAAATTATGGACACAACAGTTTCCTTGTTAATTGAAAGGTTTACAAATATGAAACAACATGTAAAATGTTTTATAATATTTCTGAATTTAAAAAAAATGGTCACACTACGATTTATTAAATCATTTACATATAAAGTTAATTGACATTGATTGTAATGAATCCGATATTGATGGTTTAGCATTATCTGAAGAATTTAGTGTTCTTCAAATTTGAAGACAATATTATTCCATTTGAAGTTTTATAATATATTTTTAAAATCGATTTTACAGATACTTTTCCAAATGTAGTGGTTGTATTAAGAATTTTTTAACTTTACTAGTTTCGTTGCCTGGAGTGAACGGAGTTTTTTTAAAATTAATATAAATTATCTAATTATTTATGCACATAAAAATTGTGCATCATGAGGATGCAGTTTGGTGTAGCCTATGCCCAAGGAATAGTTTCGCCGAGATTCTATTGTGCCCGCAACGAAGTTTGGTGATGGTAGTGTGATGGCATGTACCTGTTTTAGCTAGGTGTTAGTAGTAGTAATAGGATTTTAGGAGCATCAATAGCTGAGGCCATATTGCTTCTTATATACTGTTTGTAAATTGCCTATCTTCTGTGGTCGAATTTCTGTTTGTTGGAACAAAAATGCGAGTTACAGGGATAAAAAATGGTGGCTTAGATTTTGACTCCCACCTCTCATCAATGAGACCATGAATGCAGTTCTCATTTATTATATTGTGTGCAATTCTGACTTACTTACAATGCGACAATTTTTTTGGCGATGGGGCATTTCTGTATGAAAGTGACAATTATGTAGTAGTAGTAGTGGCATGTGATGCAAGAAAGCAAGTGTATGAGCTTATACAGCATCAGCCAAAAAAAAAAAAAAAAAATCACACCATTCCCTCCAAATGCCTGTCTAGTTCCTCCTTAAATTTATTCAACCTATCAACTTCCACAACGACAGATGGAAGTTGACAGATTGTGCTAGGAAATTATAAATTTTCTGACACACAGAATTGTCACTTATAAACAGTGATTTAAAGCGAATAAAATATTGAACCTGACATTTCAAGCCTAGAGCATAAATTTGTATCCAAGTGGATATCTTTGGGATGTTGTGGAACAATAATTGAGAGTTGAAACAAGACGTTCTAGTTTAAGCCGATTAAGTAATGTTAGATTATATTTGGTAAGCTATGTGCTAATCGCCAGAGCAACTAGGGCTATGAGATATCTGTACATCGTGTCTGTAATTGAGTGTTTTCTTTAGTCTGTTTGCTGTGTACTGGACGAATATCCAAGTTTCAGAGAAAGTACCATGCAACCATCCCTTGAGACAGATTAACTCAGCCATGCTGCGCAAGAAGTCCATAACAATTTTTCGTGTCATTGATTCATGGAATTCGAACTAAACTTTTTTCCATACAGTGTAGAAAGACTTTTTTTTTTTTTTTTTTTTTTTCAAAGTTCAAAGTATTTTATTATTTTTTTTGGCGGGCTCCAGGGTTTCCCCTATTCGCCGAGTGTAGAAAGACTGTTATAACCACTGTTCTAAGAGCGGTAGTAGTTTAACTAGTGAACTAGTTGTTGTTATTGGGATTTAGGAGCATTGGCGACTAACGCCATGTTGCTTCATGTAAATTGTCTGTAAATTGCGGTGTTCTGAGGTCGATTTTCTGTTTGCTAGACGAAGAACCATGCTACCTTTGCCTGAGACCGACTAACTCAGCCACGTTGTGAAAAAGACCCATAAAAATTCCTCCCGTCATCGACGGGATTCGAACTCAGGGCTTTTCCACCGAGTGTGGGGAGGACGGCGCGATCCTACCAACTCTGCTACCCATGAGGGCTGCAGCGAACTAGCTGCAGCCTTGCAGCTAGTATACATAGTGTTTAGGATCAAGCGGCAAGGTGTTTTCCCACAACTCCGCGATCAGTTCTATTGTATTGAATACAGCGTCGGCGTATGTGGCACAGTGGTATCGTCGGCCTCCTCCCCACACCAGGTAAAAAAGGCCCGGGTTCGAATCCGGTCGATAACGCGAGGAACTTTAGTGGGCTTTTTTTGCTCCGGGGCTAGGTTAGTCGGTCTCAAGCATAGAAGCAAGATTTTTCCCCCAGAAAAATAGATAAATTGACCAGAGAACACACGCAATTTACAGACATAATAAATAAACGGGTATATATATATATATATATATATATAAGAAATTACGGGTGGCCTTAATATAATAATTCGGTTTTTTTTCTGTCTCTCCTGAGGGACAGCTTAAATCCGAATTTGCTCATTATTTCTTTCAATGGGTATTTTTCCTACCAAGCTAATCTGCTGATTATCTTTCTTGGAGAACTCTTCTGGTTTAGTTAGAACATGCCCAGATAGTGGACAGGGTCTACTATCTGGGCATGAAAAAACTTGGTTTTCTTCCAAACAGCTGCTCACTCTGTATAAATCCGCTAATCCGCCCTGCCATGGAATATTGTTCCCACAACTGGGCTGGTGCCCCCAAAACCTCTCTCAGGCTTCTTGATTCCATTCAGAAGAGGGCAGTTAGGTTAATTAATGATTCATCTTTAACAAAGTCTCTCCACTCGCTGTCTCATAGATGTACTGTTTCTGCTGCATGCCTCTTCTACAGATACTTCCATGGGCACTGTTCTTTGAATTGGCTTCAATAATTCCTGCTCTCTCTTTCAAAATAGTCCGAACACGTGCCGCCACCACCAGAAACATTTTAATCTAATAAGCAGAGGGACAGCAATACATATGGTAATGATTTCAGCCCCAATGCTAATCAAAAACATTGCTACTTCTCTACGCGAAAAGAGGCCAGTTTCACTTAGGTCATATCACACAGTAATATTTTATGATTGTCATTTGTTGCTAATTGCCATATTTTGTCGAATACCCCGCTCTTGAGTTGTGGTTTTGGAAGTACCATTCTTCACTAAATTCTAGAATGTAGCCAAACATGGCCGCACCTGGGTTCTAGCCTACTGGGGACTCCTTCTCATAAAGGTTTCGCAATTTATATTAGTAGAATACAAATTGTTTTATTTGTTTGGAGCCATATGAGCAAGAAAACTTGTAAGTATCACAGAATAAACAATTCGAAGGTATTATTTTTCGGGAAAAATGTACCTCCTAACCCTAACTTATAAGAGCTCAAATTGTCTTACTGTCGTTAAAGGAAGTGTAGAAGGTGTATAAGGATTATTTTCTTATTGTTCACTCTGGTTTATAAAATTTCTTGGAAAAACTGTCAAAAATGGTTTCCATAAAGCTAATCTTATATTTGTAAAACTATTCAAACTAATAGTATTTGGTATCTGTTATTAAATTGTTCATTTTCCAATTCACTTGCAAAAATGATACGTAATTTTCATTATTATTAATGATTATAATCATTACTTATTTTTGTATGGCGATCAGCCGTACAACAGCATCAGACTAGCCAGCAAAACAATACTCATTCGCGCACTCAAAAAAAAATTAGAACTATGCACTGAGCCCTTGAATAAACAGCGCACCCCAAAGGAAACAATAATTAGAATTTTATTTCTACCAGCAACGCGATATCCAATTTTTAATGCATCTTGATTTATTTTCTGTTTTTGACTAACTGTGAAAGATCATGGCCACATGCCTTTAGAACTCATGTAAATGATGCCAAACTTAGATAATCATTACTTATGTTTGTATGGCGATCAGCCGTACAACAGCATCAGACTAGCCAGCAAAACAATACTCATATCTCAAAGGCTTTCGATCGTGTTTGGCATAAAGGTCTTCTAAACAAGCTTCCATCTTATGGTCTGCCAACTGTTTTTAGTAATTGGTTATCCAGTTTTCTCTCTGATCACTCACTGAGGGTGATGGTAGATGGCTCTTTGTCTTCTAACTTCTCCACTAATGCCGGTGTCCCCCAAGGTTCAGTTCTTTCCCCCACTCTTTTCCTCTTGTATATTAATGCCCTTCTTCCATTGACTGGAAATCCTATCCATAGTTTTGCCGATGATAGCACATTGCATTCCACTTTCCATTTTAAGAAACCTTGTCCTGCTCAATCAGCTTCAACTTCTCGAAAATCTGCTACCAATTCCTTAAATGTCGATCTTCAGGTAATTCTCCAGTGGGGCAAAGACAACTTAGTTGATTTCAATCCTTCTAAAACTCAGTCTTGTCTTATATCTCGCAAAAAGGATTCTTCTGCTCCTATGCTTATCTTTAGTGACACTCCGATTTCTAGGCAAAATGATATATCTCTTTTGGGGATTACCCTGACTTCTAATCTCTCTTGGCACAAGCACATTACAAATATTGCTTCCTCTGCATCTAAAAAACTTGGTTTTCTCTTTCGCTCTCGGCGTTACTTTTCTTCCAAACAGCTGCTCACTCTGTATAAATCCGCTAATCCGCCCTGCCATGGAATATTGTTCCCACAACTGGGCTGGTGCCCCCAAAACCTCTCTCAGGCTTCTTGATTCCATTCAGAAGAGGGCAGTTAGGTTAATTAATGATTCATCTTTAACAAAGTCTCTCCACTCGCTGTCTCATAGACGTACTGTTTCTGCTGCATGCCTCTTCTACAGATACTTCCATGGGCACTGTTCTTTGAATTAGCTTCAATAATTCCCGCTCTCTCTTTCAAAATAGTCCGAACACGTGCCGCCACCAGCCAACAACCATATAATGTCCAACTCCAAACTCACAGAACCAACTTTTCATCTTCCTCGTTTATTCATTCAACTGCCATTTTCTGGAACAACCTTCCTTCATACGTATTCCTGGAAAATTACAGTCTACAGAAGTTCAAGTCCAATGTCAACAAATATCTTCTTTCGTCTTCTCAACCTCCAACCCAAGCACGGTACTAAGTACTATTGGTTCTAATACCTCTCGTGTTTGGGGTTTACATAAAAAAAAAAAAAACTTAGAAAAAATCCCAGGCTGCACGAAAAGTGAACTAGAAATATCTATTATGGATGAAAGAAGGTGGCAAATGAATTTGCTCAATTACTCACTGCCTTTCATTTCCACTGAGCAACAAACGACATTCGTGCTGTTATCTATTTTATTTCCGTCATAAATCGCATTATTCTGATATCTGGCTCTTGTAGGTAGCACAGTGAATGTAACCATCGGATATAAAAGACCTAAGTTAGAATCCTGGCTACGAAGAAAGGAATTTTATCGCTTTTTTCGCAACGTGCTGAGTAGTGTGTCTCAGACGAGATTAGCAGGGTTGTCAAAAGGCCGCGCATAAATCATACGACATCACCAACCGAGTAGCAAATTATAAACTCAAGTTACCTATCTTTATACAGTGGTGACTTACCTTTTTTTGTTTTTATTCCAAAACACGCAATTTATAGACAAAATATATTGACGCCTCCTATCCTCAGTTGTTTTGGAGCTTAAACCCTCCTCTCCTCTTGATATTTCAATGAATCGTGCGTGTCAATAAGAAACAAGAACGTTCACTTCCGAAAGAAGGACTCTAATACTAACGTTTTATGCAAAGTAATATTCCAAGTAACGTTATAATAACGTTTTATTGACTGATGATAATTAAAACTGATGATGACTGATAATTAAGCTAAGCTATACCTACGTTCTAATAACGTTTTATATCAACGAAATACTTCTTTTAGAATGCTGTAGACGGGAGAATAAAAACGGTGAAGTTAATAAAAATTCCTTCCTTTAAATCGCTCTACCGGTCGTACCCTTAAGAGAAATCTCACGCTTCGGATCAAATTCCCAAATCCTTGGCAAGGGATGCAAAGAAAAACAGAAAAGAGTTCTTTACCTATTTAAACTCAAGAAGGAAAGGGATGAATCAGATTGGTCCAGTGGATATTGATGGTTCAACAGTTGAGGATCCTGCTCAGGTGGCTAACAATCTAAACAAGTATTTTGCATCTACATTCACGCATGAGGAGTTATTCAGGGTAAAGTACCTGCCCGGCAACCCAAAGGTCGCGGGTTCGATTCCCGCCTCGGGTTTGGATCAAAGTACTGCAAAAAACCTTGGGAGGTGCAATATGGCCACAGAAGCCGATGCGCCAACAACTACCAAATCAAAAAAAAAAAAAAAAAAAAGTTATTCAGGAAGGAGAATGATGTAGGTAAAGTAAACATTGGCAGTGAGCTGGATGATTTTGTAATAACTGAGAGGAACGTGGAGGAGAGATTGTTGAGGATAAACATAAAAAAGGCACCTGGGGTGGATGGGATCTATCCAGTTATATTAAAGGAGGCAGCAAAGGAAGTAAGCAAATCCCTAGCCATAATTATGAGAGCTTCTTTGGACTCAGGAGAGGTACCCATAGACTGGAGATGTGCAAATGTAACCCCAATTCGCAAAGGAGGATCAAAGGCTGACACAAGTAATTATAGACCTGTTAGTTTAACTTCTGTTCCAGGTAAATTAATGGAGGCACTAGTTAAAGAAGCACTGCAGGATCATCTAGACAAGAATTCAGTTATAGCTCAGACGCAGCATGGTTTTGTTAAGGGCAGGTCTTGCCTGACCAATTTGATTGGATACTATGATGTAGTCACAAAAGAACTGGATGCAGGGAATAACTTTGATATTATATATTTGGATCTTAGAAAGGCTTTTGATACTGTTGCACATGGAAGACTGCTGCACAAATTGGAGCAGTGTGACATTGGAGGCAAATTGCTGCTGTGGATAAGGGGATGGTTGAGTGGCAGAAGACAGAGAGTGGTAATCAATGGACACTGCTCAATGTGGACTAATGTTATTAGTGGAGTTCCTCAGGGTTCAGTGTTGGGTCCGTTGTTGTTTTCGGTGTTTATGAATGATATTGGTGATGGGATATCAAGTTTAATGTCCAAGTTTGCAAATGATACAAAGGTTGGCAGGGTTGTTAAGGACACTACTGACGCTATGCTGCTGCAACAGGATCTGGAAAGGTTGAACAGATGGGCTGAGAGGTGGCAAATGAAGTTTAACATTGACAAATGTAAAGTACTGCATATGGGAAACAGTAACCCCAGAGCAACGTATCAACTCTGTGGTACTACACTGACAGTGGTGGAGAATGAAAAGGACCTGGGGGTAATTGTGCAGGCAGATATGAAATTCTCTGAGCAGTGCAGACGAGCTGCAAGAGTAGCTCATGGTGTCTTGTCAATGATATACAGGAAGTTTCTAGCAGGGATAAGGAGGTAATTATTCCCTTGTATAAGGCAATGGTTAGGCCACACCTTGAGTACTGGATACAGGTCTGGAGGCCTCATTTCAAGAAGGATGTAGAGCTGCTGGAACGGGTACAGAGAAGGGCAACAAGATTAGTGAATGGAACAAAGGGTTGCTCTTACGAAGAAAGGCTTAAGTTTTGCAAATTACAGAGTCTGGAGACTAGGCACCGGCGAGGTGATCTGATAGAGGTGTATAAGGCTTTGAATGGTTTGAGCATGCTCAATGCCAATGGGATTCTTCATCTTGCTCAAAATAATCACCTCAGAGGGCATAAATTCAAATTGAGGAAGGACGGATGTCGGATAGATGTGCGGAAATTTGCCTTTGGCCAGCGGGTGGTTGGGTGGTGGAACGAACTTCCATCACTTGTTGTTAAAGTTGATAGCCTAAACAAATTTAAGGCTCAACTGGACAGGTATTTCGAACGAACGGAGGGGTGAAATGGGAGTGGTGTGTTTTTTTTTTTTTTTTTTGGCTGATGCTGAATAAGCATGCTTTCTTGCATCATATGCCTCTACTAATGCTAATGCTAATGCTAATAAGTCGCGAATTCAAATTGCTAGTTCTATTTTTGAAAAGTCAAGCGGGGTATTTGAAAAAATACAATAGGCCTCTCATTTAGAAAATAATACCTCTACCTTTCTACGAATAGTACCCTAATTCATAGAAAATATCAATGTTGTTTGTTGAGTGTGGCATACAATAATCTCTTCTATGACAAATATCTTTTGGTGTTACCTGAATTCACATCTCTATAATCTGATATTTTGTTTGGTTTAGAACCAGCATAGGAAAAGATAAGGTTATGAAGCATGGGCATATAATATGCCCATGCTTCATCGCCTTATGAAGGTTGACAACATGGTTGTTAAAAGGTCATGCATAAATCAAACGACATCACCAACCGAATAGCAAATTATAAACTCACGTAGCCCTTCTTTATACAGTGGTGTCTTATTTTTTTTTTTTTTTTTTGTTTTTATTCCAAATGAAAAATATTTGCAGAATACAGTAAAATTTCATATGAAATTGAATTAACTCGCCCAAAACGGCTCATATAGCCCAACACATTTATTTAGTTGCATGAACGTATAATTTATAGCCCAATGCTTGATTCTGGTATTTTAGACTTTTGCAAATTTGGTAACTGTATTCTAATGTCGTTGCTTACTTTTCTGGATGAAAATCCCGAATTTCTGAAAATCCTGCGACCTTTACACATAATCTATTAATTTGGCCACAGTGTGGAGGGAAAAAAAATAATAATAAATAAAAGACTTCATGGTATTCGAACTCAGAATTTTTTCATATTTTCTTTGATTGCTGAGCGCCAAGGTAGCTGTGGCCATGAGGTCTCATATATATTGTGTCTTTAATAATACATATTATTAAGTTCGGTTTGTCTCTTTGAGGCTGAACGAAAAAACATGAGTTTCAATGAGAAAAAACCATTCAAATTCCGACTGAGTTCGATTAATTCGGTCCAGGTATGAAAAAAAGCCATTAAAACTTCCTCCCGTCGATATACGGGATTGAAACATAGGCCTTTTACCAGAGCTATAACTAGATATTCCTGCCCCATCATAATAAAAATTTCGCGCCCTCTACCCAATAAATAAATATTATTGTTATTATTAGCCATACGGTGCTAGGAAGCTTATGCTGTATCAACCAAAAAAAATTTTTTTTGAATTACCCTGAGAGAGAGAGAGAGAGAGAGAGAGAGAGAGAGAGAGAGAGAAGTAGAAGGGAATCACCAAGAAAGAGAAGAATGATGATATCCAACTCAGAACCCAGGGTGTGCCAAGCCCATATTCACCAGATTTTAGATGTGAGCCCCTGGGGTTAAGTTAACAATAAAAAATAATGAAAAATGCGTCTCGCTCTTTCAATTTGCGGTATTTCGAAGCTAAAATGTAGCAATATATATATATATATATATATATATATATACTGTATATGCATTGTATTAATTTTAAATCCAATACATTTGCGCCCGATTTTGATGCTTTGGTACAAAGTGCCCACTTGTCCCACCCTATATTAATTTCTGCCATTTACTCACGATTTGAAAGGACAACGATCAAAATGGCTATGCTAGCCACGCTGGTACGTGTTTTGTAGATTGTGCTTTCTTCAGTCTGCAGGGTATTTTTGTTCTTGTATGTGTGTGTGGTGTAGTTCATGCGCGGGCGTTGGCCACTTTTTTCCTTCATTGCAGACGACGTTCAATTCCTCTAAAAAGCTAGAGAGATTTGGTATAAAGTTTTTCCCTCATCTTTGAGTCTAGTTTTCTTACAGTCGGGCCCAGCGGAACCGGAAGATTTTTTCTCTGCATTCCAGCAATGCAGTGTTCAGTGTCAAAACTACCATACCTCCAGGTCTTCTACCGTAGGGAAACCGAGGTGCCAGAGAGTTTTACAGCTCTGATCTGGTTTGGTTGTTAAAGATCACGTCGGAGCCTTTAGGCAGTTTGTCGGGGGTGGGGTAAGAATTTTTAGTTTCGCCACTGTTAGTGTTACTGGTATATGATGATGTCTCATTGCTTAACAGTTATCATAAATGACCAAATTAACTTTACTGCAGGTTTCATTCACATCCAAAATTTAACTACTTCACTTTGCGTATTTTTTTCAGAATCTCTTTATGTGAGTGTTTCCCTTGCTTTCTATGCGTGTTATTGTACCTTTGCAAAACAAACTTATTGTTGCACATTTATCTAATGAAAAATATTACGAATTACACCGGATGTTTTTTATTATATAGTCATTATTATTATATGTTTCAATGATCACATTTCAATTAAAAGTTCTACATTCCTTCGAAGGCAAAGCATGAAGCTTAAAACTACAGTATTAGAGAAATGAACTACATTGTACTGTATAGCAATGAACAATTGGTCCGGCACTCACTTCCGTTTCGGGATCATCCGGGTCTCGTGGTAGGTAGTGAGTAAAACGAGTGATGGTGCTTTGTGGTTTTCGAAGAAATTAAAGAATTTTGTTATGTGATTTCCTGGTTATGATGGTGCTGTTTAAAGTCAATCTAGATCTTTCGGTCTTTGGTTCCTGATAAGTCCTAGATATGTGTCAACTAGAACACTATCCTAATATATTAAAAATGGTTTTTTTAAACAAAAGTAAGTCTGTCGTATCTGAAGTTGGCAACTGTTGGTAGTTTCCCCTACACTGTTACTGTTTTTATTATTATTTTAAGCGTAGCACCTGTCTGGTAGGCCTAATGGACAATATACTCTTTAATTAATTTAAGTGTGAATCTGGGGCACACGTGAGATTACATTCTTTATGGGATGCCACCAACGGGATGCATGGCTTCGGATTATGTAATTGACAAAACCTCAATTGTAATCGAGCTTTCTTTTAAAATTGAGTGAAACTGTAGTGACTGTAACGCTGAGTTTATAGAAGATCGTACTTTAGGTGAGGACCTCTTTTTAGTTTAAGCTTTTATGGATAGGTTTTTCAAAAAGAGGGGGGAAAAAGTGGGGTTCACGTGTGCATTTAAAAATTTATCAGCCCTCCGCTTACGTTTTTTCTATTGATTTGGTGGGTGTACAGGACCCAAAAGTTAATTACTCACCGAAACACATGACCTTATTAGGAGATCATTATTTAGGAGTAATTCGAATCAGTGTGACATATCTTTATAAGAATAAAATTGCAGATAACTTCCTTTAATTTGAAGTGGGGGGGAGGGGGGGCGATCATTTATTCTTCTGTTAGGAATCATTAAAAATTCTTCAACGAAAGCAATAAACTTATTTTTAATACAATTAGTTTTTAATCTTTTGTATTTTTTTATTATTGTTTTTGTTTCAGTGGCAATGATTTTAAAATGAATGACAGTGAATTTTATTTAGTTTTTATGATGACATTTTTTTTATTTTTTTATATAAAGTGTAAGAGTCTACTTTTAATTTGTATTCTTCAGTTTTGATTCCTTGAGAATCAAATGATAGCATCTCACCTTTTAGTTCTCTTTCTAGTATTATGGTTGAAGTTTTCAAGTTGAAGTGAATTATTTTAGATTTACCTAAAATAAATCTAAAATAATAAATCCAACCATTTTGTGACCAAATGCAGTTATTTACATATTATAAATTTAGGAGGATATTATAAATGAAGGATTCAGGTATATTATATTATAAATGAAGGATTTCATATTTCATAAGAATCATATTTCCATTTCTCTGAAGTTACACTTCAGAGAAATGGAAATATGATTCTTAGTAGATGGTTTCCTTAAGAAATTAATCCTTTATGCCCAGTTATTTGGGAAACTAAAGAAAGCTATACAGACAAGAACTAATCAGTTCTGGAAATCAGCTGCCTGCAAGGAGACCTGATTGAAATATTTAAGTCTTTAAATGAATTCGTTAAACAAATGCTGAAGACATCCATACTCTTTCTCAGATCGCACACATAAAGGGGCACAAATTGAGAGTTTGGTTGTTGGAACAGTCTTCCATCTGATATTGTGGAAGTTTGAATAAATTCATGGGAGGATTAGACAAATTATTAGAGGATGAGCAGACAATGTGCATAATTTTCTTTTTTTGTAGATAATGTTATGTATGCTTGCTTCCTTGCACCATTTGGCATTACAAAAACTAATGCTAAATATCATATTGACGATTTTAAATAAAGTTTTATTAGCAACTCATTTGACATTTGCTTCCCTTTAAGGATGTAGAAAATCTTTAACCTTGTATTTATTTTTTTATTTTTAAATTTCTAGTTATATACATAGAGACTTGGGAGAGTTTTACTTGAAGGGAGTGATTAGGAATCTAGAAAAGCAAGTGGATATTTAGAGGTAATAAAATGGTATTAACACTTAAAAAGTAGTTTTCCTGTGGGAAGTATTTACTGGAAAGCATACGTTGTTTTAGACTTTTCTTCCTCTATTATGAAAACTTAAAAAAAAAAAAAGCATGCTCCTAGTTTATAAATTTTTTTTCTTGGTGGAAGACCACAAACATCAGTGTATTTGTATCTACTTAGCTAGTTTAGCCATTGCCTGTCTTGAGAAAAAGTTTCAAGTTCAGATCCGATGATTGGTGGCTGGAGAAACTTTTACTATGGTTTATATTTGGTATTTTGAGTTAATTAGCCTCAGGCAGAGGCACTTGCTGCTGCATAACATTCAATTTCTCCATTGTAAAATTTTAGTTGATTTCACAGTGAATCTTAAAAACACCATCCTTCAGAAATTATACTTTTATAAACACAGGAATATGTACTTGTTTATACTCTGTCACAGCCCCTAGGTCAGAGAAGTTTACAGTTAATTATTTTGATGATGAATATAAGTGTTAAGCTTATTTAGCAGTCATGTGGGCTCAAACCATGACCCACTCAAATACTCATGTGTTTTCATTTGACCACTTATCTATATTGAGCCACAGTACACAATAGTCTTAGTTACTGTTGTGTAAATGTATTGTAATTAGCCAACCAACCCAAAGTGAAAGCAACAAACTTGAATTGGAGTTGACAACATGAGAATTCATCATTAAATCTGAGAACACCACAGATTTAGTGTTGAACTCTTATGTAGTTATAAATTTATATCTTCCATTATGCATTTTTAGTGCATGTTGTCATAATATATGTTTAATAAACTTCTCTCTACAGATATGCTTTATGTAAGTAGATTTAAATGTATTAGTAGTGACAAATGATGCAAGAAAGCAAGCTTATACTGCAAAAAAAATCGCGCTTCCCACATCACCTGGCCATCCCCTTCCATAATTTTTCTAGGTCTTTCTTAAATTTGTTCAAACTACCCACTTCCACAATGTCAGATGGAATTTTTTTTCTAGCAATCAACTAACCACTGCTGAAAGAAAATTTCCACACATCTAGCCTGCAATCATCCTTCCTCAATTTAAATTTATGCTTCCTCTTGTTTTGTCTAAATAGGAAAGAGGATATCATCACCATTTAGCTCATTTAAAGCATTAAACACCTCAATCAGATCTCCTTGTAGGTGCCTGTTGTCCAGATGCTGGAATTTGAAAAACTGAAGTCTTTCTTGGTAAGAGTGCTCTTTTGTTTCCCCCCACTAATTTCTTTTCTCTTCTCTTCTCTACATCCTTTTGCAAATGAGGCTTTTATACCTGTAATCACTACTCAAGATGTGGCATAACTATTGCCTTATGCAGTGGAATAATCACCCCTATCCCTGCTAGAAAAATTTCTTATACCATTGCCGAAACCCCATGAACTGTCTTAGCAGCCCTTCTGCACCACTCAGAGAACTTAATGAGTGACTGCACAATCACCCCCAGCTCTTTTTCATTCTCCATTACTCAGAGTGTTGTACCATATAATATGTTTTTCTGGAATTACTGCTACCCATATGCAGTACCTTGCATTTATCAATTTTAAACTTCATTTGTCACTTCTCAGCCCATCTTGCTAATTTTTCTATATTTTGTTGTAGTAGCATACTCTGATTACTTTCATGCCACCTTTATATCATCTGCAAACTATAGAACTAAACCCAATATGCCTTCATCAATATCATTAATAAATAGAGAAAAAACAATGGCCCAGCACTGAACCCTGAGGGACTCCACTAATAATATTAGTTGAAGAAGAGCGATGCCCATTGTTAACCACTTCCTGTCTTTTCCCACTAAACCAAACCTTTATCCATAACAGTAACTTGTTTCTAATGCAACACTGCTCCAATTTGTATAGCAGTCTTTAATATGGAACAGTATAAAAAGCTTTTCTGAAATTTAGTATATGATATCAAAATTATTTTTTGTATCCAGTTCCTTTGTTCTGTGTGATGGTATCCAATCATGTTGGTCAGACCCGATTGCCCTTTAACAAATCCATCCTTAGACTACTTTATAACTGCATCATAGCCGACCGGGCTAGCCAGGTGGGTAAAGTGACTGCCTGGCAACCCAAAGGTTGCGGGTTTGAATCCCGCCTCGGGCTTGGATCAGGGCAAAATGCAAAAACTTTTGGGAGGTGCATTATGGTCACAGAAGCCAAAGCGCCAAAAACTAACAAAAAAAAACCTGCATCATCAGCCATTATCAATCCACTGCAGGACGAAGGCCTCTCCAGCAACTTTCCAGTTCCTTCTGTTTTGTGCAATGGCCATCCATTTTCTACCCACAAACTCATGAATTTCATCTGACCATATCTGTCATTGTCTTCCAGGTTTTCTTCTAGCTACTCTCGGGTACCATTCTGTTATTTTCTTAGTCTATCTGTCATCATGTCTTCGAACTAGGTGTCCTGCCCAAGACCATTTTACGTTTAGTTAATAAGGATGTCCATTACTTGAGTTTCCTGCCTAATCCACGTGCTTCTCTTCTTATCTAACATGCTGATTCTTAATATAATTTGTTCCATTCTTCACTGTGTAGTTCCCAGCTTCTCTTCCATTCTTTTGGTAAGTGCCCAAGTTTCACTTCCATAGGTCATGGTGGGGAGTATACATTGGTTCATTATTTTACGTTTCAGACAAATTGGGATATTGCTCCTCAGTATGTGACTATATTTCATGAATGCTATCCATCCGAAATTTATTCTTTTCTTGACTTCCAGCCATTTATCATTATTACAGCTAATGACTTGTTCCAGATAAGTATATGAATCCACCTTTTCAATTACTGTTCCTTCAATCATTATAACCTTTTCTGTGGCATAATTGTTCATTTCTTTTGTTTTAGCCATGTTCATCTTTAGTCTGAAATCCTTACTAACTCTGCATAACTGATTAAGATTTTCCTCTAATTCTTTGGGATCATGGCTTATGATTACAATGTCATCTGCAAATCGTAAATGGTTTAGGAGGAACCCTCTATTCACATTGACTCCTTTCTGCTACCAGTCTAATCTTCTGAAAGCTTCCTCAAGGGCAGCAGTAAACAACTTCGGAGATATTGTGTGCTTGTTGAACTCCTTTCTCAATTTTAAATTTCTTACTGTCTTTGTCTAGTCTAATAAAGGAGGTAGCGTTCTCATATATTTTCTTCAAAATCATAATATATGGGGTATCTATGCCTTGTCTTTCCAGTGCCCGAAACATTGCCTTATGCTATATGGAGTCAAATGTTTTTTCATAATCCACAAATGCCAGGCGTAATGGTGTTTTATATTCATTTACTTTCTCCATTAGCTGTGATATTACTTGAAGGTGATCCATATTTGAGAATCCTGTCATAAAGCCAGCTTGCTCTTTCAGTTGATTCTCATCAAGTATTCTTTCTAATCTGTCAGTAATAACCCTTGTGAAGAACTTGTAGATGTGGAACAACAAGCTAATTGGTCTATAATTTCCAATTTATCTCCTTTCTTATGCAGCAAAACTATGACTGCATTATTCCACTGCTTAGGCATCACACCTTTTCTAATGCATTTTGTGAAGAGGCTTGCCAGTTTCTGTGTCATGTCTCTTCCTCTCAGTTTTAACAACTCTACAGTAGCTTCATCTTCCCCTGGGGATTTCCGATTCTTCATTTTCTTCAATGCATGTTCCAACTCATCGGTAAAGATATCAGGTATGTCGTATGTGTTACTAATTTGTGATCCATTTTTGACATCATCCCCTCGCTCCTTGTATAATTCTCTACAGTAGTCTTCTGCTATTTGAATTATGCATTCTCTGCTATTTATAAGTACACCATCGCTATTCTTCAGTTTCAGTATCCCGACCAGACTAGCCAGGTGGGTAAAGTGTCTGCCTGGCAACTCAAAGTTCGCGGGTTCAAATCCTGCCTTGGGCTTGGGTATCATGATGGTGCTGCACTATCCGGTTGGATTTCATGGCCACGATACACGAAGGAAGCAGAAAAAAACTGGTTCCTTCGTGTATTGCTCACATCATACGATAAAAAAAAAAAAAGTTTCAGTGTCATTTGTCTTTCTGTATTCCTGCTCATGGTTGCTGATTTAAGTCCTTTGTTTTTCCTTAATGCTTGTTCTACTTTTCTTTTGTTAAACCTTATGTCCTCTATGAGTCTCTTTCTAATTGCTTTGCATAACTCGGTATACTCCATTTTATCCTTGTTGGTGTTTATCTTGCTCCTCATTTGTCGTCTTCGGTTCATCATGACAAGTGTTTCTTGACTAATTTTTTCTTCTTTGGATTTCTTTTTACCTATAGGTTTCTTGGGTTTTATCACTTTCAGAAAGTTGTAGTATTCCTTGTCGATATCTTGATCCTGAACAGTTTGCAGAAGCTCAGATGTGTTCTTAAGTTCCAGTAAATACTCCTTTTTCTCTCCTCTTCTGTTATTATTATTATTATTATTATTAGTGTGTAGTTCAAGGAAGCCTGAGGCTTTTGCTACACCAGCCAAAAAAAAAAAAAAAATTTCTGAGTTACCCCGGAGAGAGAGAGATGTTATCTCAAAGACCTTCGTATTATTTACTCGAGTCAGTTGTTTTCCTTTCTTTTCTTACATATATATCAAGTGTGCATCTTACCATTCTGTGATCACTTCCAACATTTAACTTGTTCAAGATGGTAACATCATTCTGGATATTTCTGCTAGTGAGGATGAAGTTGATTTCATTAGTTGTTAATCCATGTGGGCTCCTCCATGTTCACTTTCTGTCACTCTTTTCTTGAAAAAAAGTGTTCATTACTGACATTCCTCGAGATTCTGCAAATTCCACAAATCTTTCATTTCTTTCACCAATTCCAAAATTTCCTATAGTTCCCCTTTCTGCGCTCTTTTCTCTCCTTCCAACCTTAGCATTGAAATACCCCGTAATGATAGTGTAGTGGGTTTTCTGCTGATCTAGAAGACTTTCAATTTTGGTTTACATTTCTTCAACCTCTTCATCGTCATCATGGCTCGATGTTGGTACATAAATTATTATAACCTTTAGCTTGTTCCGCTTAGAAATCCTGAGTAGTAGTCTTGACACCCTTGGTGATGTACTTTTTAATTCCAAAATGTTGTTTTTTTATATCTTTATGGACCAGAAAGCCAACTTCACCTTCACTCCTTTCACTGTTTCCTTTGGTGTACAGCAGATTTCCACTTGATAAACTTATAAGTGATTCATTTCTTCTGCTTGTTTCAGCCAAACAGATGATATTCTAATTCCTTTTCCAGCTCTAATATCCTATCTTCACTGATGAGCGATCTTATGTTGTAACAGGCCAAGTTCAGTTTCCGTGCATGGCAGCCTGGTCGTACCCAGAGATTCTTAACACCCTCTGCTTCCACTCTGATCCTCTCACTGCTGTAAGAGGGGGAGTGAAAGCCGCTGGGGACTGAAGACCATTTGTTTCATCATGCTGTCATGTGCTAGAGGGTTTGGTCTTTTCCTCTTCACGCTGATCAGGCATCTTGAAGAGAACCACTCTACACATTCGTTGCCACCTAAGTGGCGTAACAGGGCTTACCATTGAGAAGTTGTGCATGAGTGGATTTTTAGGGAGGCAGGCCAACCAGATTTCTCCTAAATCTTCTGAAATAGAAAGATATTGGATCCAAAAATGTTTTAGACAATGTCTGCTTGCGCACAGAATGCCTGTTCCCCTCTAAGTTACTTAAGGTATAACTGCATTCCTGTCTAATGGCCTTGTGTTACTTTAACTATTGGCTTCATTATTTATTATTTATTTTTTTTTATGAAAACCCCAAACACGAAAGGTATCAAAACCTATAGTACTTAGTACCGTGCATGGGTTGAAGGAGAAGTATGGGGAGAGGGGGATGCCGGAAACTTTGCTCTAGAGACTAAACATGGGATTCACCACTTCAAGCCTCCAATAAGCAAAGTGGTGGTATTTCACCGGTTGATGAAAGTCATCTACCACCTGAACAGATGTCATTCTTAAGGGTCTGTAAT
This sequence comes from Mastigoproctus giganteus, assembly GCF_048544385.1. Classification (NCBI taxonomy): domain Eukaryota; kingdom Metazoa; phylum Arthropoda; class Arachnida; order Uropygi; family Thelyphonidae; genus Mastigoproctus; species Mastigoproctus giganteus. The sequence continues at coordinate 37,196,135 of NC_143575.1, forward strand.
TACTTGCTCTTTTATCCCTCTTTTTGAATTGGGGATACATTTGTACATCTCCAGTCCATAGGGACTGCCCCTGAATCTAAGATTTCTCTCATAATTATAGCCAAAAGTTTGTTTATCCCCTTGCTACTTTCCTTAATATAATTGGATAGATACCATCCACCTCTGATCCTTTTTTTTATTTAACTTCAACAATTTCAACTTTCTCTCAGTTATCACAAAATCATTTAGCTCACTGTTAAAATTTGATAAACTTGTAGTATCCCTATTGCTAAAAAGTTTCCCATGTATGATTGTAGATGCTAAATATCTATTCAGTTTGTCAGCAATCTGAGTAGGATCATCAGCGATAGATACCATTCATATCTAGCAGACTAGTGTGATTCATCCCTTTCTTTCTAGAGTTTGTATAAGTTACAGAACTCTTTTCTACATTTCTTCGTCAGAGATGTCTCATAATCTATATTACCATGCCCAGCCCACTTTGCGACGTGATACCTACTATAGGTTTTTCCATCCCATGATAATTTATGTACATTCCATGTATTTTTCTTCTCTGCTGCTGGTTTAGAATTTGCTGTTGTATCAGTTGGTCCCACTGAATAGAATTTAAAATTGTCTGAGACAATTGTAGTCGCTTTTACAAAACGCAAAATTAAAGCCTTTGCCCTTGACAGTAGTTGCATCTTTAAGCAAATACAACATCAGTACACTTGTGATTGCTGCCACCACTTGATTCTTTTATATGCAAATTCTTATGCATGAAATGTTGCTACAGATAACACTAGTCTGCCTTAATTTACTCCTTGAAATAATTTTGACAGATTCTTGTAGGAAATATGTTCAAAAACTCAGATATGTGCTTAAAAAGTTCTCACCACCCTCAGTTTTTAAATATCATTGGTTAATGACTGAAAACCAAGACCTGTAGTTGGTTTAATAATCTTTTCCATCTATTTTATATCTTTTTAATTTTTTTATAGAATGTTCAGGAGCTTTATACAACATTCAAGAATGTTTCGGAATGTTCTGGAATATTGATATGTGTAGAAGAAAGGACAGGATGTTTCTGGAAGGTTCTAGAATCTTCAACGGAGTTCTCTAAAAACATTGAGCCTTCTAGAAACTTCTCTACCAGTATATATTGAGTGGATTCCACACCAAGCAAGCATTTTCATATTGCCAAAAGTGTACGTTTCAGAGAGCGAGTAGTGAACAAAGTGAACAAGTGTTTTAGTGAATTAAGTGTTTATAAACAAGTATTCTGTGCACAAGTACAAACTGTGTTTAAATTATAAATAGAAATCTATAATTTCTTAATTTTGTTCTTATGTGTGCCCACCTCAACTGTACATGAAATATGTCGCATTCTTGCCCAAATAAGCCCGATTGCGTTTGCTACATTTGTGCAGAAGTAGTATTAAAATTGCAGCAGAAGCCACTGTCACAACTTGTGAGAAAAGCTATGAACTCTGTTTTGGATGTAAAGTCGGAGATTAAAGTAAAGTATGGGTTCCAAAGATTTCCTGAAGCTAATGTCAAGGACATTAACAGGCTGGCTTAGAGGTAGTCATAAATCGATGCCTTTTGCTGTTCCAGTAATATGGTGGGAACCTCGAGACCACATAAACGATTGTTACTTTTCCATGACAAATATTTTTGGTTTTTCTGGGAAATACAAGCATAGAGTATTTCAACACACCTGCTCTAAGGCCAGTTCCTCACGATGATACAATACCAGAGCCAGTCACCAGAAATTTGTGGACTTGACTCTGATTCAGGATGGGAAAAGGAGTCTCCAGAAGATACAGAATCGAGAATGAGTACAGATCCAGACTTTTCAACTCTTGATACTGCAATGCCGCAGCTAATCACTCAGGCAGAATTGAACGATTTTGTCAGAGATTTGGACCTCTCCAAAACCAAAGCTCATTTACTAGGATTACTGCTTCAGTAATGGAATATTCTTGAAAAGGGTATTGAGGTGACTTTTTATAGGAAGAGGCACTCTAACATAAAGAACTATTACTCCATGGATGGTGCTTTGCTTTATTGTAACAATGCCCAGGAATTAATGAAAGAGTTACATCTGGAGCACGTCTCCGAGCAGTGGAGACTTTTCATTTATTCATCCAAGGTCAGTTTGAAAGCAGTTTTACTCCATAATGGAAATAAGTATCCATCTATACCATTGGCCTATGCAGTTCACATGAAGGAAACATACAAGAACCTACAGGTTCTTTTGAAAAAAAGTATGCTATCAAGAATACAAATGGAATATCTGTGCTGACCTAAAAGTGGCAGCTTTGCTGACTGGGTTGCAAGGTAGATACACTAAATACTGCTGCTTTTTATGCAAGTGGGACAGCCAAATGAAGAATTGCCACTACATGGTTAAAAAATGGCCTGACTGTTCAGAAACTACACCAGGCCAGAAAAATGTAGCACATCCTCCTTTGGTAGATAAGTCAAAAATCTATTTACCTCCATTGCATATCAAGCTAGGTTTGATAAAAAATATTTGTGAAAGTGATGGAAAAAACAAAGATTTTCCTGTTTGAAGCAAAGTTTCCTCGAATCAGTGAGGCCAAGATAAAAGAGGGAAGTTTTGTGGTTCTCAAATCAAACTGCTCTACCAAGAATTTACTAAAAAAATAAATGCTGCAAATATAAGAGCCTGGAAGGCATTCGAAAATGTCTGCCAGAACTTTTTAGACAATTTGAGAAATCACAAAATTACAGTGAAATTGTGGATGAGCTAATTTTAGCATACAGAGGTTTGGGATGCAACATGTCGTTAAAGCTTCATATCCTGCATTTCCATTTGGGCTTTTTTTTTCCCCTGAAAATTTGTTAATGGTCTCCGATAAACACAGTGAAAGGTTTCACCAAAATATTTCTCAAATGGAAAAAAAGATACCAGGAAAAATGGAATCCAAATATGTTTGCAAACTACTATTGGAATCTTGTATGGGAGACACCAATGGACGATTATAAAATACAAAAAAATGACAAAATTAATGTTTTGTTATCAGACAAACATTTTTGTAAATAGAATAAGGTTAATAGACCCATTGTTCAATATTTAGTACTGTATGTAACATTTTCTTAAAATATATGAATTTTTTTTTTTTTTACTAGAAACTTAGTTTTTGACTTTAATCCCTTCTCCCTTAAAAGTGGTAGGTATTACAGCAATATGGTTGCCATATTTAAATTCAGCAACCTCAAATCACCATGAATTTTAACAGGGAGCGAAGAAAATGTTTTTTTGCCGACCAGTGTAATCTGATCTGGAGTATTGCTTTCACTTGTTACCTCTCTAATATGCCAGTGTAGTCTTGCGGTAATCCCAGAAAAGCCTTGCCACTGTGTGAGTTTCCAATACAGAAGTTCCAGTCACTATCTGGAAAGTTAAAATCCCCCATTATAAGACATTCTGATTTACCCGCCCATTGCATTTGTCTGCATAGTTGTTTACTATACAGAGGCCTATAACACACCCCAGCTCTCATTTTTGTTTTTCAGGGCTGTCACACCAAACTGATTCAACATTGCACTGGCCCACCACTTCGACTGGGTGCATTGCAATAGATCCTGTGTGCTTCTTAACTAAGGAGAATAACTGTCCTGCCTGTTGACAAGGACGGAACTAGTGGGTGGTATACTCTTCTGCTGACTGGGTTAAGAGGTCAATCACTCATTATAAACAGCATAACACAATACTACATTGAAATATATTTACCACTTGAAATATATGTACAGCATCTTTACGTACACATAGTGGAGTTTCCATAGTATTGTCTCTGGACTGCTTTCACAGAAAGGAAAGCCAAAAAAAAAAAGAAAGTTATTTCTGTACATACTGTATACCCCTCAGATTCTGAAATTCTGCATCCCTCATGTCTTACTATATTTGTGATATCCTTTCAATGTCTGCATTTCATAACTTTGGCATTAGTAGAGGCATATGATTCAAGAAAGCAAGCTTATACAGCATCAGCCAAAACCGAACCCTGGGGGACTCCACTAATAACATTAGTCCACAAAGAGCAGTGTGCATTTATCACCACTCTGTCGTCTTCTACTCAATCATCCCTTTATCCATTGTAGCAAGTTGCGCTTAATGCCATACTGCTCCAATTTGTATAGCAGTCTTCCATGTGCTACAGTATCAAAAGCTTTCCAGAAATCCAAGTATATGATATCAAAATTATTTTTTGCATCCAGTTCCTTTGTAACCACAACGTAGTATCCAAAATTCACTTTGCTTATTGGAGGCTTGGAGTGGTGAAACCCATGTTTAGTCTCTAGAGCAAAGTTTCCGCCCCCCCCCCCCCCCATACTTCTCCTTCAACCCATGCACGGTACTAAGTACTATAGGTTTTGATACCTTTCGTGTTTGGGGTTTTTCATAAAAAAAAAAAAAAAAAAAAAAAAAAATCAAATTGGTCAGACAAGACTTCCCCTTAACAAACCCATGTTGTCTGAATTATTACTGCAGTCTTGTCTAGATGATTCTGCAATGCTTCTTTAACCAATGACTCCATTATTTTCCCCAGAACAGAAGTTAGACTAACAGGTGTGTCATCCTTTTATCCCCCTTTGTGAATTGGGGATATATTTGCACATCTCCAGTCGTGGGACCTCACCTCAATCCAAGGATGCTCTCATAATTATGGCTAAGGGTTTGCTTACTTTCTTTGCCACCTCCTTTAACATAACCGGATAGAGCCCATCCACCCCAGCTGCCTTTCTTATGTTTAACTTCAACAATTTTTCTTAGTATAAATTTTTTTTTCTCTGCCACGAGTCGCATTAGTTCATCTGATCCATTTTGGCCTAAACTTTGAACAGTATTAATGATTAATTTGACTTACTTAACCAGTAAGTCAAATTAATCAAGAAATTTGTTTACTATGCTCCTAGCATACATGGAACTGTTTTTACTCTTAGTAACCCTAATGCACACCATGTATTTACTTGTTCCGTGAAAATCCCCAGCACTGCTTGTAATCTCTGACATCTCGCTTGCTCACATCGCTTGTACATCACTGCTTGTAATCTCTGACACTGCTTGTAATCTCTGACATAGTAGTAGTAGTAGTAGTGGCATGTGATGCAAGAAAGCAAATGTATGAGCTTATGCAGCATCAGCCAAAAAAAAAAAAAAAAAAAAAAAAATCACACCATTCCCTCCAAATGCCTGTCCAGTTCCTCTTTAAATTTATTCAACCTATCAACTTCCACAACAACAGATGGAAGTTTGTTCCAGCAATTAACCACCCGCTGGCTAAAGGAAAATTTCCGCACATCTATTCTACATCTGTCTTTTCTTAATTTGAATTTATGCCCCCTTAGATTCGTAATCTGAACAAGTGGAAGGATCCCATCAGAATTCAGCGTGCTCAACACATTCAAGGCCTTATATACCTCAATCAGATCACCGCGCAGGTGCCTAGTCTCCAGCCACTGCAATTTGCAGAACTTAAGCCTCTCTTGGTAAGAGGATCCCTTCATTCCCCTCACCAATCTTGTTGCCCTTCTCTGTACACGCTCAAGTAAATCTACATCCTTCCTAAAATGAGGCCTCCAGACCTGTACGCAGTACTCAAGCCGTGGCCTGACCATTGCCTTATACAGAGGGATAATCACCTCCTTTTCCCTGCTAGCAAAATTCCTATATATCATTGACAAAACCCCATGACCTGCCCTGGCAGCCTGTCTGCATTGCTCAGAAAACTTCATATCTACCTGCACAATTACTCCCAGGTCTTTTTCATTTTCTGCCACCTTAAGTGTAGTACCACACAGTTGGTACGTTTCTCTGGGGTTACTTCTACCCATATGTAGTACTTTACATTTGTCAAGGTTAAACTTCAGTTACCACTTCTTAGCCCATCTGCCCGAATTATCTAGATCCTGTTGCAGTAGCACACTGCCATTACTGTCATTAACAACCCTGCCAACCTTTGTATCATCTGCAAACTTCGACACTAAGCCTGATATACCTTCATCAATATCATTGATAAATATACAAAACAACAGTGGACCTAACACCGAACCCTGTGGGACTCCACTAATAACATTAGTCCAAGAAGAGCAGCACCCATTGATTACCACCCTCTGTCTTCTAGCACTTAACCATCCTTTTATCCATTGTAGCAACTTACCCCTAATACCATTCTGCTCCAATTTGTACAATAGTCTTACATGCGCAACAGTGTCAAAAGCTTTCCTGAAATCCAAATATACGATATCAAAATTATTTTTTGCATCCAGTTCCTTTGTAACGACATCATAATATCCTATAAAATTTGTCAGACAAAACTTTCCCTTAACAAACCCATGCTGTGTCTGAATTATTGCTGCAGTCTTGTCTAGATGATCCTGCAATGCATCCTTAACCAGCGACTCCATTATTTTACCCGGAACAGAAGTTAAACTAACTGGTCTGTAATTACTCGTGTCACCCTTCAATCCCCCTTTGTGATTTGGGGATACATTTGCACATCTCCAGTCCATGGGAACCTCCACTGAGTCCAAGGATGCTCTCATAATTATGGTTAAGGGTTTGCTTAGTTGCTTTGCCGTCTCCTTTAATATAACTGGATAGATCCCATCCACCCCAGGTGCTTTTCTTACGTTTAACTTCAACAATTTCTCTTCCACTTTGCTCTCGGTTATTACAAAATCATTAAGCACACTGCTACAATTTGATAACCTTCTGCCATTTTCAAACCTTAATAATTCCTCACGTGTGAATGTAGATGCAAAATACTCATTCAGTTTGTTTGCTATCTGAGCAGGATCATCAACAGTCGAACCATCGATGTCAAGTGGACCGATCAGATTCATCCCCTTCCTTTTAGAGTTTATATAAGTAAAGAAATCCTTGCTGTTTTTCTTAGCATCTTTTGCCAAGGATTTCTCGTAATCTGCCTTCGCCTGCCGAACCTCCTTTGTGACCTGATTACAGATTAACTTATATCTGCCATATGCTTCTGAGTTGCTTGATAATTTATATGCATCCCATGCATTTTTCTTCTCTGTTACGAGTCTCATTAGTTCATTTGACAACCATTTAGGCCTAAACCTTGAACAATATTTCTTAATAGGTATGAACCTTTTAGTAGCTTCCACGATTAATTCCTTGAATGCTTCCCACTTAGAATTTACTGTTGGCAACATCGTCAGTTGATCCCACTGTACAGAATTTAAAAACTGTCTGAGACCACTGTACTCACCTTTACGGAAGCAAAACCCCTTTCCTTTACCCCTGATAGTAGTTAAATCTTTAAGTAAATCCCACGTCAGTACACTGTGATCACTGCCACCTAGTGGTTCTTTTATCTGCAAATTCAATCACTGCTGATAACCAGATCAAGAGTATTACTTTCTCTGGTTGCCTCTCGAACATGCTGCTGCAGAAAACAATCATCCAATAAATCCACAAAAGTCTGACTAGTGTGTGAGTGCCCAACCCACGAGTTCCAGTCAATATCTGGGAAGTTAAAATCCCCCATTATAAGATATTCCGATTTACTAGCCCACTCTATTTCTCTGTACAATTGTTTATTGTACTCATTCAAGTCATTAGGCCTATAACACACTCCTACTCTTATTTTTGCTTTCGCAGTGCTTATGTCACACCAAACTGACTCAACAGTGCACTGTTCATCTATATCAACTGGATGCACTTCTTTTGATTTTGTTTTTTTTTATTAACAGCATAACACCTCCTCCCTTCCTATCCTGTCTATCCTTTCTGTACACATTGTACTCCCCAAATTCCAGTTCGGCATTCCTTATATCTGTGTGACACCAACTCTCTGATATCCCAACAATATCCGCCTTTGATGTCTTGACCAACACTTCAAATTCATCAAATTTATTTACTATACTTCTAGCATTGGTATACATGCAAGTATACATGCACCTATTCTTAATTACTCTAACACATCCCATATACCCACCTGTTTCACGATGACTGCCATCCGTCCCCGAAACCCCCAACACCCCTCGCTCCAGGTCGCTACTTATTCTAATAGAAGTTGTGCAAGAATCACCTTCACCTCTGCCTATGGCTACTGTTAAAATATTAGTCCTTGTATCCCCCCAAGCTATCAGTTTTCCGACCCACCTAACACTGCCTCGATAGCATCAGCAAATATTCTTGCACCCTTTCTATTTAAGTGTATCCCATCCCTGTAGAAGCAGTCTCTCCTGTTAACAAGTACAGTCCAGGCTGAAAAAAATTCTATCCCTTGAGCCTTGCACAATCTTTCCAGGGCCGAATTGATCGACAAGGCTCTCATCATATACTCCCTCCTATCGTGTCTGGGCAGAATTGCAGACACTTTCAAATTCAACCCTATTTAACGGCTTTTTTTCAACAGTGACCTGTACTTGCTAAGTAATTCCGCCGGTCTCCTACTCTTAATATCATTAGTGCCAACGTGTACAACTATATCACCTTTTGTGCCCCTAAAAGATGATATCTGCTCTACAACGTCATCAACCTTTGCCCCTGGCAGACATACCCTGGTCCTGTTCCACCTATCCTTTTTACACAATATATTTCCCGTTTCCCTGACAATAGAGTCACCAACAACTACTAGTTCCTTTGGGACCAGCGCAATCTGCGTTGGGGGTTGCCGCTGTGTTGCGTGATGACCAAGTGCAAGCTCTGGCGTCGATGTGGGCAGCTGAGAGCCTGATGGGCCCCTCAATTTAGATGTTTTGAGGGCATCCACCCTGTCCTTCAAACTCTCATATAGGTCCATAACAACGCTGAGTTGTCGCCTGATTTCCTTACACTTCTTACATCGTGCACACACAAAGACATCCCCCATGGCAATATCATGTTCCGTTCCAGATAGTTCGGCAAACATTTCACAAGTTGCACATTTTTTTAGGCTGTGATGCGTTGGAGAATCGCCCCCCTCAGTTCTCCCACGAGTCACAGCACTCCTGCCACTTTGTGCCCGTTGCTTTGCTGCTCTGGTTTGGGGCATGATATTTTAAATTAATAAGATCAATAAATTAAATTAAATTAAATGTCAATACTACGCTATCTAATAGAAACAGTGAAGCGTATTACTGTTTCTATAATTATACGTTAGAGCTACCTAGCTACCTCAATTAAAAATTTGAATTCCCTATCACTATAAACAAAAAACAATGCCTGCAAGATTCGAACGGACTAACGGTTTTATAAAGTATTACGTATATCTACAAAAACTGTTTATATAAATTAAAATAAAAATAACCAGCGTAATTAGAACTATAAGACTACGTATTAAGTACAATATAAAATAACAATTATGTAAATAAAAAGCAAACACTTATCGTTTTTTTCAGAGCCTGTAACTCGCAGCTGTATTTTCTAAAGAGAGTCAGCGCCCCCCAATGCGCTGCTTCTACATCTTAGTAGAAGCAGTGCAACAATCACTTGTCTCTCTCTCTCTCTCTCTCTCTCTCTCTCTCTGCCTACTCTGATTTAGTTAAGAGTAGTTTTGCTAAATTCAAAACGTTGCATAAATTTTGGAAAAAAATTTGTTCATATAGATACAGCTGAGTACATTATTCAAAAAACAAGGTACCATATATTCCACTGTATAAGTGGAATATATAGAGCATAAAAAAATCATGTAAGATTTTAAGGTCAACTTTAAGGCTTAGGGTTAGAAGACATGAATATATTTACAGTTTATTTCATATATATTTTTGCACAAATATATATTGACCCTTGAGGCTGTTGCAGACATTCTCTCTAAGATTTGCCAAGCTGTGCTTGCTACCTGGGAGTCTAAAAGGCTGATGGAACTGATATTCTTGTGACACTCACGTCAAGTGGACCTAATTTCGGCAATGTCCAGTTGGTCTGTGACAGCCAAATCCTCTGCTTACACCTTCATGATTGTGGGACTGTTAGTAACCCTGGGTATAAACCCCATGTGCAAGTCCAAAAATATGGCTCCTAGCATACTGGAGGTGACCACCCAGTTGCGAACCAATGTAAGTAGGGGTCGAAGTGTGGTGCCCACACCACACAGGAATTCCACCTCCTCTGTGTTACGAAGCAGTAGTAGCCGGTAGACGACTCTCATCAACCCTTGAATTATACCACTTTACTTATCGGAAGCTTGAAATGGTGAAACCCATGTTTACCACCCCCCAGAGCAAAGCTCCGGCAACTCTCCCATCATTCCGTCGTGCAGTGTGATTGATGTCTTTTGAGGTTATGATTGATTGTTAAATTCTGTTCATTTTGTGGATATTTTCTTGTGGATGTCACTGATTGTTAAAGTGAACTCTAACCCCTGGCATGGTGCCGTGAAGGGTATTGTATGGTCGTGGTACCTGCGTGTACCGATGTACTGTACAATAAAGATCTTATCATAGTAAGATCCAATTTTCCTTACATTTTGAGGGTACAGCTGTAAAACAGAGTTTGCCACCCGTTTGCTAGATAGTCCTATATAACCTATTGGTAACTTTCGTGAGGTAACCTATTGGTATCTTTCACTAGGTAACCTATTGGTAACTCTCTAATAGGCTTCTGGATCAGCTAGTGTATAATCTTGCTGCCTCTGCTTTGCCACATAGTGACTGGAGGGATTTGAAGCAGTGTGTATGTGGGGGGAATTGAGACCATGTTATGTCAAGGAACTGGGTATATTCTTGCCATGTGTACGGCATATCAAACAATTTCATTACTTCATGTCCACCTCACCTTTTCTTACTACTGAATACATCATGAATTGTCAAACTAATAGAACAAACTTATATGCGAAAAGATCTAAATACTTCCTCATTCATTTCACAAATATGCATGGTCTCAGTTCCGGTGGCAGCTCGTGACTAATGTTTGGGGGTGCTGCATCTTAAAGTTACATTTAAATTGCCTTGGTTATAAGACATATAGACATTAGCATTAGTAGAGGCATTTGATGCAAGAAAGCAAGCTAATGCGGCATCAGCCAAAAAAATTAAAGTAAAATAAATAAATAAAAAATAACCACTTCCACTTCACCCCTCTGTTCGTTCGAAATACCTGTCCAGCCGAGTCTTAAACTTATTTAGGCTATCAACTTCCACGACAAGGGATGGAAGTCTGTTCCACCTACCAACCACCCACTGGCTAAAGGCAAATTTCCGCACATCTATCCTACATCTGTCTTTCCTCAATTTGAATTTATGCCCTCTCAGGTGATTATTCTGAGCAAGAGGAAGAATCCCATCAGCATTGAGCATGCTCAAACCATTCAAGGCTTTGTACACCTCTATCAGATCACCTCACTGCTGCCTAGTCTCCAGACACTGTAATTCACAAAACTTAAGCCTTTCTTCGTAAGAGCACCCCTTTGTTCCATTCACTAATCTTGTTGCCCTTCTCTGTACTCGTTCCAGCAGCTCTACATCCTTCTTGAAATGAGGTCTCCAGGCCTGTATACAGTACTCTAGGTGTGGCCTGACCATTGCCTTATACAAGGGAATAATCACCTCCTTATCCCTGCTAGAAAAATTCCTATATATCATTGACAATTCACCATGAGCTACTCTTGCAGCCCGTCTGCACTGCTCAGAGAACTTCATATCTGCCTGCACAACCACACCCAGGTCCCTTTCATTCTCTACCACTGTCAGTGTAGTACCACAGAGTTGATACGTTGCTCTGGGGTTGCTGTTTCCTGTATGTAGTACTTTACATTTGTCAATGTTAAACTTCATTTGCCACCTCTCAGCCCATCTGCTCAACCTTTCCAGCTCTTGTTGCAGCAGCATAGTGTCAGTAGTGTCCTTGACAACCCTGCCAACCTTCGTATCATCTGCAAACTTGGACATTAAGCTTGATATACCATCATCAATATCATTTATAAATACAGAAAACAATAAAGGACCCAATACTGAATCCTGAGGGACTCCACTAATAACATTAGTCCACGATGAGCAGTGTCCATTGATTACCACTCTCTGTCTTCTCCCCCTCAACCACCCCTTTATCCATAGCAGCAATTTGCCTCCAGTGCCACACTGCTCCAATTTGTGCAGCAGTCTTCCATGTGCAACAGTATCAAAAGCCTTTCTAAGATCCAAGTATATAATATCAAAGTTATTCCCTGCATCCAGTTCTTTTGTGACTGCATCATAGTATCCAATCAAATTGGTCAGGCAAGACTTCCCCTTAACAAAACCATGCTGTGTCTGAGCTATAACTGAAGTCTTGTCTTGATGATCCTGCAGTGCTTCTTTAACCAGTGCCTCCATTAATTATTACATACACAGTAATAATAATAAGCAAGTTAAAAATACTACAAAACATTAACTAGACATTTACCATTAACAGACTTGAACTTTTATGAGTTTTGTAAGTTCTCTAAGAACTTCAGCTAGATTATTTTCTGAAATAAATTTCAGCAAGTCAGTTAATTTGCAGTAATTGTGTCACGTCTCCTATAGAAAACTTGTAATTCCGTAAGAAGTTTTTCTCTTTCAATCATGGGATATGCCTCAGTAGTCTCCCATACCTCTTCCATGGGCATTTTTGGATGAAAAATAACAAAGTTCTCCTTGTTAAACAATTTAGCAGCAATTAATTGCTTTGTAAAAGAATCTCTCACCAATGTCAACACTTATATAGGCTCATACTTCCTTCACTTCGATCATGAGTGTTTTTGAAGGATTTTCACAGTACATTGAATTCCTGATTTTTAGAATGGCATTCTTCAAGTTTCCTATATATTCATGTATTTTAACTGCCTCAGTTTCGTGAGATTGCATTTGATTATAAATAACTTCCACGTGAGGCATTATCTGATGGAAAAGTTCTAACCAGAACTCGAATTTTTCATTACTCAAGATGTGCAAAATTCCAGTTACTTCTGAAATCATCTTATCTGTGTTTGTTGTCGCTTGTAGTTCCTCCATGCACTTTTTTTCGTGATTCAAAATTTTCATAAACACTGGGGGGGGGGGGAATGTGTGTATTTTATTTTATTTTTTTCTTTATTTTATTATGTGCAATACTCTTATTAACTTAACTAAAATTTGAAATTTGCTGAACACCCTATTGACGTCTTTATCACCCCCCACATACACAAATCTGACTACCAATTTTTAGGGTGTGCAAAGCGGTTATTAGCAGAACATTAAAGCCACACATTGATTTACAAACCTTTAATGAGCATACAGCAACATTTACATAAATACAGCATTTACATAAAATAAACAAATAATTACATACAAGCATCGCAATTCCCATATACATATGTAAACCATGCTACAACACACTACACTATCTCCCTCTCTTCTCAATATGCGAATTATTAACATCAGTTTGTATCAGTGGTGTATTTTACATAAAATTGACTCCACAATGATTACTCAATCATTCTCTTACCTTACCAATTTCTTTCTGTCTTTCTCTTACATCAATAATATTTACTTCAGCTCTTATTACTCCTTTAGAATCTTTGTTTCTAGCCTCTAACACATGAAGCGTATTACATCTGGTACCCTCTTATCTCAATAACATTCCCTATAGGTCACCCATTCCACCTTAATAACATCTTAGTCACCCAAGTTATCATATTAGTCATCCCTCTTTACTCATGAGGTTTTTCTGTTAATAAAATTTATTTCTCCTTACACGTCATCTGATATGTTACCTTGTTTGGCACTTGGCCTAATTTAATGACAGTTTAACCTATCCTTGCAGTACTATTATAAATATAATTTCTTTGCTAATTCCTTTATATTATTACTTTGATTTTACTACTCCTGAACCACCCTTACATTTAGTCATAATCATTAACAACAGGAATGTTCCTTTCTTTTACCAGGACCATCACTCACTTGCTTACAGAGCTAGGTTATGAGTCCTTGAGTTCAGGATTCAATAGAGAAACAAGGAACAGACTTACTTTCTAAAATTGCCGCTACTTCCAATGTCCTTGTGTTCAGGTTTTCCTTTGAGGCAGACAGGCTTACGCTCACTTCTGGGGGCACTCCGGTTTTCCTTCGAGGCTGACAGGCATGCATTCACTTCTGGGGAACACTTGACATGACGCACCTTCTTGTGTAGACGATATAGTCACAGGAGTACATACTTGGCTCATTCTCTGCGGTCGGCACTAGAACCCATGAGCAGTTCCTTCGCGAGGTTTCCTTCAGACTCTTCACAATGGCCTACATTACCAAATTCGCCTACCTCTATTTCAACCCGCAACTCACGACCCTCTCCCCTTAGACCACACCACACATAATGCTCTTCTCTCCATTTCTCTCTCCCCGAACTTCACTCTTCCCCTCAAATTTGGCACGCCTCCCCCCCAAGGACTCCAACCAGTCTCCATCCTCTTTTTTTTTTTTTTCTTCCTTTCTATTTGCTAACACAATTCTCTCAAGCTGTCTCCCCAGCACGCAAACCAACCTTTTTCTCAAACCTTCTTATTTTTTTTTATCACAGGCAAATGGCCCTTTCATGTCCACCAGCAACCTCCAAAAACACTCATTTTCATTTCACACTCTTCTCTCTAAATGTATCCGAACGCCCAAATATCAGTCAGCCTGATGCCATTTTATTTTTACGTGAACGCTGGATGTCCACTCATTTCCTGTTTTGGTTCTAACGGTGTCATAGATCAAAGGAGGTGCTTCGTATAATCCCGTTTTACATCCTATTGTTCTTCCTTAAGCAACCCCTTCACGCCCGTTCTCAAATGGCACCCCTTTACCTATTCCTGCTCTCCCTGTTTGCTCTCTTGCATTATTTGAATTACTTGTTTACCCCTTTGCTACTATTCTTAATTCTCACGCTTAATACTGCCCATTACTAAATCTAGCGTTCTTCAGACTTTAACCTTACTTTTAGCAAAACAAATATTCTTATTTAATTTTGTAAGATCTATATCTTACAACTGTGTATTTTCATAAACAGTGTTCAGGGTGCGTATATTGAAGTTTCATCTTGTAGGGAAAGGTCGGGCAATACTGCTGTCCATATGCTTTCTGGGAACAGAGACGCTGTGGTGATCTCAAGAAAAATGTTGGTATTGGCACGAGGTTCGAAAAGAATATTCTTGAATCTCAGCTACTACTTGCTACATTTCTCATCATCTGATTCAGTTAGTGTGATAGCAGTGAATAAAATGTGCATTTTTGTACACTTTTATTTTAGCCTGAACTCCCCCTTTCTTGCCTTTCATCACACTTGTACCATCAAATGTCTGAGCAACCAGTTTTTGAGTATTTCCTTTGAGGATTATGTCTAACAGATCTAGAATGCACTTTGATATTCTGGATTTCTGGAGTGTAAAAACCTCAAAAATGTCTCCATTCAGTTCATATCTCAGAACAATTACCATTTGTATATGTTCTGAAACATCTGTTGTGTCATCAGCCCTGACAGCTACAAATGAAGCTTCTTTAATTTCTCTTTTTATTTCATCCCAGCATATTTGCAACAGACAGTCAAGAATATCATTCTGAATAGTTTTTGAAATGCTTTTAAATGCTGCATTACTTTCTAAACGATTCTTTAAATTGGAATATAATGTACAGGCAAAATTTATTAATCTCTGAATAACCCTGGATTTTTAGAATCGTCTTTTTCGTCATGTCCACCTAAAGGAATTTCAAACTGTCCACAAAATTTAATGCACTCTATTATTTTAGATAATACCTCACGATTCTTGGTAACTTTTCTGTTATGTTTGTAGATCGAAAGTCTGTAGGCCTCACTAAGCTGTTCTTTTATATTTATGCTTCCTAAAAGCAATAGTGAAATCATATTATCAATATGTTTCTTCGAATTCTCATGTTTTAGATTTCTGGCTTTTCCGTTGAATTTGTCTATTGGAAAACAGGCCTTGCACTTCGGTTGAATATCATCCAAGTTTCTAGTGATGGCCAACTAACTGGTTATAATAAATTTATTAAAATAAAAAAATTATGTATACATAAAATAAAACAGAGATAAAATAAGATAAGTGTTAAAATATAATATAATAAAATCATTAAAATACACAAAAGCTTTCGAGATGAAGAGGCACTTTGTCTCTCATAAATGCTTTAAAATACAATAAGATTAAGCGTTAAAATACACAGAAGCTTTTGAGACGAAGTGCCTCTTCATCAGCTGATGAAGCTTTTGAGGCACTTCATCTCGAAAGCTTCTGTGTATTTTAATGCTTTTATTATATTATATTTTAACGCTTTTATCTTATTTTATTTCCATTTGATTTTATGTATATATCATTTATTTATTTTAATAAATTTATTTTAACCAGTTAGTCGGTTGTTGCTGTAAATTTGGATGAATTGGTCAATCTTTGGACAAATTCAACGGAAAGGTTTGGTGAAACTCAAGCAGTTGCACTTGACATTTCAAAGGCTCGGTCTTCTAAATAAGATTCCATCTTATGGTTTGCCAACTGCTGTTTTTTGTAATTGAGTATCCAGTTTTCTCTGTGACCACTCACTTCAGGTGATGGTAGATGGATCTCTGTCTTCTAACTTCTCCACTAATGCTGGGGTTCAGTTCTTTCTCCCACTCATTTCCTCTTGTATATTAATGACCTTCCATTGACCAGAAATCCTATCCATGGTTTTGCTGATGACAGCACATTTCATTTCACCTTCCAGTTTGAGAAACCTTGCTCTGCATAAACAGCTTCAATTTCTCGAATATTCATTACCAATTCCTTAAATGCTGATCTCCAGGTAATTCTCCAGTGGGGTAAAGATATCTCAGTTGATTTCAATCCTTCTAAAACTCAGTCCTGTCTTATATCTTGCAAAAAGGATTTTTATACTCTTAATGCTTATGTTTGATGAAACTGATTTCTAATCTCTCTTGGCATTAACGCATTACAAATATTGCTTCCTCTGCATCTAAAAATCTGGCTTTACTTTGCTTTTCTTCTAAACAGCTGTTCTCTATGTACAAATTGCAAATCCACCCTACTAGGGAATATTGTTCCCACATCTGGGAACAATATTCATATTATTCAAATTTGTCCCAAAACCTTTCTTGGGCTTCTAGATTCCATTTAGGTTAATTTTTTTTTTTTTTTTATATGAAAACCCCAAACACGAGAGGTATTAGAACCTATAGTACTTAGTACTCTGCTTGGGTTGGAGGTTGAGAAGATGAAAGAAGATATTTGTTGACATTAGACTTGAACTGCTGTAGACTGAAATTTTCAGGAAATACATGTGAAGGAAGGTTGCTGCAGAAAACGGCAGTTGAATGAATAAACGAAGAAGATGAAAAGTTGGTTCTGTGAATTTGAAGTTGGACAGTAAATGGATATTGACTGGTGACAGCACGTTTTTGGACTGTTTTGAAAGGGAGAGCAGGAATTATAGAAGCCAATTCAGAAGAACAGTGCCCATGGAAGTATTCATAAAGAAGGCATGCAGCAGAAACAGTACATCTATGACACAACAAGTGGAGAGACTGTTAGAGATGAGTCATCAATTAACCCAACTGCCCTCTTCTGAATGGAATCTAGAAGCCTGAGAGAGGTTTTGGGGGCACTGCTCCAGATGTGGGAACAATATTCCATGGTAGGGCAGATTTGCGATTTGTACAGAGTGAACAGCTGTTTGGAACAAAAGTAACACTGAGAGCGAAAGAGAAAACCAAGTTTTTAGATGTAGAGGAAGCAATATTTGTAATGTGCTTGTGCCAAGAGAGAGATTAGAAGTCAGGGTAATCCCGAAAAGAAATATATCATCTTGCGTAAAAATCGGAGTATCACAAAAGATAAGCATAGGAGCAGAAGAATCGTTTTTGCGAGATATAAGACAAGACTGAGTTTTAGAAGGATTGAAATCAACTAAGTTATCTTTGTCCCATTGGAGAATTACCTGGAGATTGGCATTTAAGGAATTGGTAGGGGATATTTGAGAAGTTGAAGCTAATTGAGCAGGACAAGGTTCTTGAACTGGAAAGTGCAATGCAATGTTCTGTCATTGGCAAAACTATGGATAGGATTTCAAGTTAATGGAAGAAGGTCATTAATATACAGGAGGAAAAGAGTGGGGGAAAGAACTGAACCTTGGGGGATACCAGCATTAGTGGAGAAGTTAGAAGACAGAGTGTCATCTACCATCACCCTCAGCGAGCAATCAGAGAGAAAACTTGATAACCAATTACAAAAAACAGTTGGCAAACCATGAGCTAGAAGCTTGTTTAGAAGACCTTTAAGCCAAACACGATTGAAAGCCTTTGAGATGTCAAGAGCAACTTGTGTTTCGCTGAACTTTTCCATTGAATTTGTCCATAAATGGATAACATAAACCAGAATATCACCAGTGGATCGACACTGATGGAATCCATACTGGCGATTGTTGATCAGGTTTCTGGAAGGTTTCTAGGTAGTTTAAGAGTTGACAGTTAATTGATATCTCCTTTACTTTAGAAAGAGTAGAAGTAATTGCAATTGGACAATAATTCGGTGGGAGGGATTTATCAACCTTTTTAGGAACTGGCTGGATATGGGCAAATTTCCAAGCAGAAAAAAAAGGCAGCAAAGAACAGGAGCACAGGTTTTGAGAACAAGTGGAGAAATACCATCGGGACCTGAAGCTTTCTTAGCATCAAGATTCAGCAAAATCCTTCTGACATCCTTTTGACAGAAGGCCACAGGAGGCATTGAATGGAGCGTGTTGGGAATGGTGGGAGGTGTTTTACCAAGATCATTAATAATATGAGTTGGAAGAAAAATGGGATGCTAGCAGGTCAGCTTTATCCTCTGAAGTGACAACAGAACCATCTGGTTTTGACTGAGGTGGGAGCAGAGATGGGCAAAAGTTGTGGCCAATAGCTTTGGCAAGAGACCAGAATGCTTGGCTACAGTTAAGGCAAGAAGCAAGTTTTCTACTCTTAGCCTGTTCAAAATCTAGTTAGTTAATAACTGCTTTACAATTGTTTTGAGATTTGATATAGGCAGAAAATGAAACTGAAGAATTGGAAACAAGCCAATTACGATATGCAACATTCTTCTCTTGAACAGCCTTATCATATTTATTGGAAAACCAAGGTTTAGATAAAGGATGAGATTTTAAAGTGGGGTTTGGAATAAAGGATTCCATTCCTACTAGAATAATTTCACTGACACGATCTGAGCAAACATTGACATCAGAAGTTTTGAAACAGTAATTCGACCAAGGAAAAGAAGAAAAGAAATCTCTTAGGTCATTCCATTTTGCATTCTTGTAATGCCAAACAACACGAGGTTGGGAATAACCATGAGATAAAGACTCCATTGGGGAAGAGAAAATCACCAAGTTGTGATCTGAGGTGCCTAAAGGGCCACTCACTTCGGCCATATACTTAGAAGGGTTGTTTGTGAGAAAAAGATCAAGTGTGTTGGCTGTATGGATAGGATTGTCTAGTATTCTGGTAGGTAAGGTCATTAGTAATTGCAAAAGCCTCAGCATCTTGACCAGCCGGGTCGGTGTGACTAGGAAATGGAAGCCAGCTGGAGCTGTGAACATTAAAATCACCAAGGAAAATTACCTCACTGTTAGGAAAGTTGGACTGGAGAAAGTCAAGTTGCAAAGAGAGGAAGTCAAAGAGCTCCAAGTGATTAGTGGAATTGGGAGAATGGTAGAGACAACAGATGAATTTTACAGAATGAGGTAGAGAGATTTTAAGCCAGAGAAGATCGAAAAGAGGAGATTCCAAATTACCAAGTCTCTGACGGAATATCGGAATGGACATATGCACAAGTACCACCTTTGAGGTGAAAGGAATCCTACAGTGAATAATTTTGGCAACTGAGATGAGCAGTAGTTGAATTAACCAATAACTGAGATTCTGTCAGAAAAAATACATGGGGTTTGGCAGGCTGCAAGTGGAAATGG
Organism: Mastigoproctus giganteus; assembly: GCF_048544385.1. Taxonomy (NCBI): domain Eukaryota; kingdom Metazoa; phylum Arthropoda; class Arachnida; order Uropygi; family Thelyphonidae; genus Mastigoproctus; species Mastigoproctus giganteus. Next base: position 37,216,013 of record NC_143575.1, read on the forward strand.
AAATCATTGAGATTAGAACTGAGACTACGTATATTTGTGAGATGAACTAGGAAGTGTTTGGGAGGTTTAGATCTTTTCTCAGATAAGCTTACTCTATTAGTTTGACAATTCATGGTGTATTTAATATTAAGAAAAAGTGGGGGGGGGGGCATGCTGTGTGAAGTAATGAAATTTTTGGATATGGCATGCACATGGTAAGAATATATACCCAGATCCTGGACATAACATGGCCTTGACAATGCCCTCCGCATGCACACTACTCGGACTCCCTCCAGTCACTATCTGGCAGAGTAGAGGCAGCAAGATTATACACTAGCTGATCCGGAAGCCTTCCAGAGAGTTAAGAATAGGTTCAGTCTGATGTACTAACTAGCGGCTGGCCTGTGAACACCATTTTAGAGCTTAATGTAAGGAAGATTGGATCTCGCCATGATGTCCATCATAACCTCAAAAGTCATCAATCATATTGTATGATTGGAAGAGATGGGGAAGGGTTGACTGGAACTTAGCTCTGCATGATAGAATAATTGTGAAATTTATTGTGTATGATGAGGTTGCCTAATCTTATAAGGGTGGCTGGCTATAATTTAATTTCACCTATTCTGAATCATCCATAAGAAAACAGATTGACAGTGATAGTTAATATTTGGTTGATATACTGTGGAGATTATGCAAAAAAATTTTGAAAGTCATTATAAGAGTAGATAGCACTGGTTCTAGATTTATAACTGTGGGCACTGTTAATGAAGAAATTTTGATGTGTTGTCCTTTGTAATTCATACATACCCAAGCTGAAGAACTGCATTTTTAATGGTAATACTAAGGCATTAGGCAAAATGTTGACAACGTGGCATGTGTTGTTTGTTTTTACACCTTCGTAGGATGTTCAATATTACCAATAGAGTCATTAAGTCCCCTGTGACTTTTGGCACCAAGGCAAACAAACACAGGAGGAAAATTGACTAATAATTCTGTCATCAGAATTATTAGTAAATTTTCCTCCTGTGTGTTCGAAGTAGTTGCATGATGATGGCTGCAATAAGTGACAGAATTTGTCAAAACAAGATGCTAATGTTTGCATTTATAGAATATGCTACAAGGCACTTTGGAAGGATCATCTTCAATGATGAATGGACCATTGATAAGTTTTGCCATTATTATTATTGCTTTGAGATTCAAGGCAAAATAATTCAAACTAATGGAGGTATGCAGAGCTGGAAAATTCACAAGTGATTAAAACAATTTATGCTGTTTTAATCACTTGTTTGTGATTTGTAAAATGTAAACTGCATTAGGCAGAACTAAGGATTAAATTTGAACAGTATTCTTGTAAACACCAACCAGATAGGAAATGAGACTTAAAAATTTTAGAAGTAGTAAAATAGTCTTTTTTTATGTCCTGGAAAATAATCCTTATAAATTTATTTTAATTATGAATTACATTTTAAATTGGTTTCATCTGTAAAATAAATTTAAGACTGTGGCTATAGCTCCTTGAGCATTTAAAATGTGCTGTTTTAAATAACAATTTTGGGATGCTACTCTATCAGCAGTTGAACCACTGTAATTGGCCTGCCATTGGCGGTAGCAACGATCAGAGTTTCAGTTTGAACTGAGTTATTGAAATGGAAAGATCTGCATTCACTGATATAGAAATTATAATAATGTTGTTCAGGAAAAAAAAGGAAGTGACGTCACAAGTATTACTATTATGCCAAATGATGGAAGAAAGCAAGCTTTTATAGCATCAACCAAAAAAAAAATAATAAAATACATTTCACTTATCCATCTCATCCAATATTTTGTCTAGTTCTTCTTTGAATTTATCAAAACTATTCACTTCCACAACAACAGATGGAAGTTTGTTCTAGCAGTCAACCACCTGTTGGCTGAAGGCAAACTTCTGCACATCTGTCCTGCAACCATCCTTCCTCAGTTTAAATTTATGTCCCCTCATGTGAGCAAGAGGGAGAATTTCATCATCACTGAGTTTGCTTAAGCCATTCAAAATCTAACACCTCAATCAGATCACCTTGCAAGTGCTTAGCTTCCAGATGCTGCAGTTTGTTGAACTGAAGCCTTTCTTTATAAGAGCACCCCTTTGGTCCCTTCACCAATCTCATTGCCTTTCTCTGTACATGTTCTGGCAGCTCTACAACCTTCCTAAAATGAGGCCTTCAAACCTGTATGAAGATGTGGCTTGGCCATTGCCTTTTACAATGGGATAATCATATCCTTATCCCTGTTAGCAGAATTCCTGTATATTATTGAAGAAACCCCATGAGCTGGCAGCAGCCTGTCTTCATTGTTCAGAGAATTTCATATTTGACTGCTCAATTACTCCCAGGTCCTTTTCATTTTCTACTATCCTGAGTGTAGTACCATACAGTTGGTATGTTACTCTGAGATTACTGCTACCCGGGGCTGGCTTGAGGGCATGTGGTGCACCTAGGTCAGTTTGGTTTTCAGTGCCTGATAATTTTTTTTTTTTATTTAAAATTTTTAAGCTTTATAAATTTTACAGAAGGGCATGTCGTAATAGAACATATTTAAAAAATCTTACATAAAATTAAATTTACAAACTTTTATTTACAAAAGGTATATAACAACAATAAATTATTCGAAAACTAAGCAAAAAATTCTTGAATAAAATATTTAAAATTATACTTATAAAATAGGTGTATAATAATAATAAATGTAATAATTTCGCAAAAACAAAGCAAAAAAAAATCATCTTCTTAAATAAAGTATATAAGCTGTGTCTATAAAGTATAAGAATAATTATTGAAAATCGTAGCAAAAAACAATTTTTTAACTAAATTAAAACTTTTCTGGCTTTTACTGTCGCAAAATTTATCAATTTTTCTTTTAAAATATCTCGTTCAATCGATAATATTGTTAAACCGTCTAATCTTTCCTGACTCATAGTTGTTCTCAAATGAGTTTTAATAAATTGCAGTTTCGAATACAGTTACGAACATTGATTGTGGGGAATAACATTCTAGCCTCAGTCTGGATGATTTAGCTATCAATGCCTTGTAAGACAAGACAGGCATCATAAAATTCTTTATTGTTAAAAGCAGTTTATAGTTATTGCCAAAAAAGTGCATATAGAACATTCAGCATTTCAAAAAGTAAATTCTTTGTACAGTTTCATTTACTCTTCTATACAATTTAGTAGGTTCCTACTTGCTTGAGAACTAAAATTATTTTAAAATTGCAACAAGTATACAGGGCAAAGGACAATAATAACAGGCAAAACTTGTTAGTAAAGGGCAGCGTTATCTTTCATTTCTTCATACCCCACTCATATTCTTTGGTAGCGACCTTTAACATCAAGATAACAAACAATTCATAATGTTGTAAATAGTAGTGTTTGGTCCATAAAAGAGCAAGAGTCTCCCCAAAATAAATACTTTGCTTAGAATCATTTATTGTAACAGTAATAAAATATATTGCAGAAGTGTTTTAATTACATCATTACAACTTGTTTCCAGTCTACTTTTCATATTATTCCATCCAGTTCGCAGACTATTATACAGGGCAAAGCGTTAGCAGTACCTCCTGTTTAATAGGCATGTATAAATTAGTTTTCAAAGACCTATTAATCCAGTTAACTGCTTAGTTAACTAATAATTAATTGATTAACTGGTTATTTAATTTTTCTAGTTTATTGAATGCCCCAGACTGGTTCAGAACTGTAGCGTGATAAAACGGAGTTTGGTGCGAAATGTAAAATAGGCGCCCCAAAAATAAAATTTTTGATCAAAACGACGCCCCTTGCAATATGACTTTTGGGGGGCACTGCTCCCCCAAAAGTCATATTGCAAGGGGCGTCGTTTTAAAGAGTTAAGAATAGGTTCAGTCTGATGTACTAACTAGCGGCTGGCCTGTGAACACCATTTTAGAGCTTAATGTAAGGAAGATTGGATCTCGCCATGATGTCCATCATAACCTCAAAAGTCATCAATCATATTGTATGATTGGAAGAGATGGGGAAGGGTTGACTGGAACTTAGCTCTGCATGATAGAATAATTGTGAAATTTATTGTGTATGATGAGGTTGCCTAATCTTATAAGGGTGGCTGGCTATAATTTAATTTCACCTATTCTGAATCATCCATAAGAAAACAGATTGACAGTGATAGTTAATATTTGGTTGATATACTGTGGAGATTATGCAAAAAAAATTTGAAAGTCATTATAAGAGTAGATAGCACTGGTTCTAGATTTATAACTGTGGGCACTGTTAATGAAGAAATTTTGATGTGTTGTCCTTTGTAATTCATACATACCCAAGCTGAAGAACTGCATTTTTAATGGTAATACTAAGGCATTAGGCAAAATGTTGACAACGTGGCATGTGTTGTTTGTTTTTACACCTTCGTAGGATGTTCAATATTACCAATAGAGTCATTAAGTCCCCTGTGACTTTTGGCACCAAGGCAAACAAACACAGGAGGAAAATTGACTAATAATTCTGTCATCAGAATTATTAGTAAATTTTCCTCCTGTGTGTTCGAAGTAGTTGCATGATGATGGCTGCAATAAGTGACAGAATTTGTCAAAACAAGATGCTAATGTTTGCATTTATAGAATATGCTACAAGGCACTTTGGAAGGATCATCTTCAATGATGAATGGACCATTGATAAGTTTTGCCATTATTATTATTGCTTTGAGATTCAAGGCAAAATAATTCAAACTAATGGAGGTATGCAGAGCTGGAAAATTCACAAGTGATTAAAACAATTTATGCTGTTTTAATCACTTGTTTGTGATTTGTAAAATGTAAACTGCATTAGGCAGAACTAAGGATTAAATTTGAACAGTATTCTTGTAAACACCAACCAGATAGGAAATGAGACTTAAAAATTTTAGAAGTAGTAAAATAGTCTTTTTTTATGTCCTGGAAAATAATCCTTATAAATTTATTTTAATTATGAATTACATTTTAAATTGGTTTCATCTGTAAAATAAATTTAAGACTGTGGCTATAGCTCCTTGAGCATTTAAAATGTGCTGTTTTAAATAACAATTTTGGGATGCTACTCTATCAGCAGTTGAACCACTGTAATTGGCCTGCCATTGGCGGTAGCAACGATCAGAGTTTCAGTTTGAACTGAGTTATTGAAATGGAAAGATCTGCATTCACTGATATAGAAATTATAATAATGTTGTTCAGGAAAAAAAAGGAAGTGACGTCACAAGTATTACTATTATGCCAAATGATGGAAGAAAGCAAGCTTTTATAGCATCAACCAAAAAAAAAATAATAAAATACATTTCACTTATCCATCTCATCCAATATTTTGTCTAGTTCTTCTTTGAATTTATCAAAACTATTCACTTCCACAACAACAGATGGAAGTTTGTTCTAGCAGTCAACCACCTGTTGGCTGAAGGCAAACTTCTGCACATCTGTCCTGCAACCATCCTTCCTCAGTTTAAATTTATGTCCCCTCATGTGAGCAAGAGGGAGAATTTCATCATCACTGAGTTTGCTTAAGCCATTCAAAATCTAACACCTCAATCAGATCACCTTGCAAGTGCTTAGCTTCCAGATGCTGCAGTTTGTTGAACTGAAGCCTTTCTTTATAAGAGCACCCCTTTGGTCCCTTCACCAATCTCATTGCCTTTCTCTGTACATGTTCTGGCAGCTCTACAACCTTCCTAAAATGAGGCCTTCAAACCTGTATGAAGATGTGGCTTGGCCATTGCCTTTTACAATGGGATAATCATATCCTTATCCCTGTTAGCAGAATTCCTGTATATTATTGAAGAAACCCCATGAGCTGGCAGCAGCCTGTCTTCATTGTTCAGAGAATTTCATATTTGACTGCTCAATTACTCCCAGGTCCTTTTCATTTTCTACTATCCTGAGTGTAGTACCATACAGTTGGTATGTTACTCTGAGATTACTGCTACCCGGGGCTGGCTTGAGGGCATGTGGTGCACCTAGGTCAGTTTGGTTTTCAGTGCCTGATAATTTTTTTTTTTTATTTAAAATTTTTAAGCTTTATAAATTTTACAGAAGGGCATGTCGTAATAGAACATATTTAAAAAATCTTACATAAAATTAAATTTACAAACTTTTATTTACAAAAGGTATATAACAACAATAAATTATTCGAAAACTAAGCAAAAAATTCTTGAATAAAATATTTAAAATTATACTTATAAAATAGGTGTATAATAATAATAAATGTAATAATTTCGCAAAAACAAAGCAAAAAAAAATCATCTTCTTAAATAAAGTATATAAGCTGTGTCTATAAAGTATAAGAATAATTATTGAAAATCGTAGCAAAAAACAATTTTTTAACTAAATTAAAACTTTTCTGGCTTTTACTGTCGCAAAATTTATCAATTTTTCTTTTAAAATATCTCGTTCAATCGATAATATTGTTAAACCGTCTAATCTTTCCTGACTCATAGTTGTTCTCAAATGAGTTTTAATAAATTGCAGTTTCGAATACAGTTACGAACATTGATTGTGGGGAATAACATTCTAGCCTCAGTCTGGATGATTTAGCTATCAATGCCTTGTAAGACAAGACAGGCATCATAAAATTCTTTATTGTTAAAAGCAGTTTATAGTTATTGCCAAAAAAGTGCATATAGAACATTCAGCATTTCAAAAAGTAAATTCTTTGTACAGTTTCATTTACTCTTCTATACAATTTAGTAGGTTCCTACTTGCTTGAGAACTAAAATTATTTTAAAATTGCAACAAGTATACAGGGCAAAGGACAATAATAACAGGCAAAACTTGTTAGTAAAGGGCAGCGTTATCTTTCATTTCTTCATACCCCACTCATATTCTTTGGTAGCGACCTTTAACATCAAGATAACAAACAATTCATAATGTTGTAAATAGTAGTGTTTGGTCCATAAAAGAGCAAGAGTCTCCCCAAAATAAATACTTTGCTTAGAATCATTTATTGTAACAGTAATAAAATATATTGCAGAAGTGTTTTAATTACATCATTACAACTTGTTTCCAGTCTACTTTTCATATTATTCCATCCAGTTCGCAGACTATTATACAGGGCAAAGCGTTAGCAGTACCTCCTGTTTAATAGGCATGTATAAATTAGTTTTCAAAGACCTATTAATCCAGTTAACTGCTTAGTTAACTAATAATTAATTGATTAACTGGTTATTTAATTTTTCTAGTTTATTGAATGCCCCAGACTGGTTCAGAACTGTAGCGTGATAAAACGGAGTTTGGTGCGAAATGTAAAATAGGCGCCCCAAAAATAAAATTTTTGATCAAAACGACGCCCCTTGCAATATGACTTTTGGGGGGCACTGCTCGTACCACCAACACTTCGACTCTCTGGTCCTCTTTAATACTATTACTTTTTTTTTACGATGTTGGCGCCCCAAAGCCATTACGCCCCTAGGCTGGTGCCTCTTGTGCCTAAGCCTAGAGCTGCCCCTGCTGCTGCTACCCATGTGCCATACCTTTCATTTGTCAGTGTTAAATTTCAATTGCTAATACTCAACCCATCTGCCTAACTTTTCTACATCTTGCAGTAGCATATCTTCATTGGCAGGGTGTCACAAAACACCCTGCCAACCTTTATATCATCTGCAAACTTAGATATTGAGTCTGATATATCTTTATCAATATCATTAGTAAATACAGAAAACAACAATGAGCCCAGCACTGAACTTGTGGGAATGCACTAATAACATTAGACCACGACGAGCAGTGTTCATTGATAACTACTCTGTCTTCTCCCAGTCAACCCTCCCTTTATCTATAGCAGTGACTTGCTGCCAGTGATACACTGCTCTAATTTGTACAGCAGTCTTTTATTTGAAGATTAAATGTACAAGGCATAATATGATATGGGTTTAAATTAACTATATAATATTGGTGTAGATACACTATAGTTCACCCATAAATGAAACGACTTACGTAGTGTGAAAGGCATCGTTTTTAATTGTATGTCATATTGTGGCTACCTTCACAATGAGACACGAAGTATTGCACTACTTCGAATAAGTAATGCTTCTCTAGTAGAGAAGACATTATAAATAACATTAGTCTTCTCTACTATAGAAACGTTACTTATTTGAAGTAGTGCAATACTTGGTGTCTCGTTGTGAAGGTAGCTACAATATGAGATACAATTAAAAACGATGCCTTTCGCACTATGTAAGTAGTTTAATTTATGGGTGAACTATGGTGTATCTACACTGATATTATATAGCAGTCTTTTATGTGGAACAGTGTCAAAAGCTTTATTTGAAGTCTTATTTTTTGCATCTATTTCTGTTGTATCATAACAGCCTTAAAACAACTGTGTTGAGATTTTGATATAATTGCATTCATGTCAAGATGATTCTGCCGTTATGCAGGATTGTCTTGACACTACTATTATTTTCTCTATAACAACCGATTCTGTTTTCTCTGAAACTGGTGTCATGCTTGCAGGTCTGTAATTATCTGCTTTTCCCCTTGATTCCCTTTTGTGAATAGGAGGGACATTTTCACATCTTCAATCTATAGGCAATCCCCCCCCCCCCCCGGTGCCTCCGTAGTCAGGTGGGCAGGAGCAGCAGTGCGTAGCACATGCTTCTTCATTAGACCGGGGTTCGACTGTGACCACCAAATACGGAAGATGCGGAAAGGTCAGGGAATGACACTGCATATCCCCGGAGCAATATGGCCTTAGTTGCTAATGCTCCTAAAAATCAAATAACAACAACAAGAGTTGTTCTCCCCGAGCCAAAGCATTTCCACTAATTTTTGCTACTCTAGTGTGTGGCATGATTTTAATCAAAATTTAATTTAGAAATACCATACAAAACTAAGAATATGGATATAATAAAACTACACTACTAGACCACTAAAACTGCTAGAGAAAAGTTAAAAAGACAAATATAAATACAAAAAAACAACCAGAATATTTATAATGTTTTAATTGTCATAATAAAATATTAACAATAAAAATTTTACAAAGAGTCAATTTTTTATAAGTACATTTATCAAAATACTACCAGCAGGTTGCACTTGCCTTTAATTTATATAATAATAACAGTTTGTATAATTAAATTTCAGCGGCTCATGTGAAAAAAATGGGATGCACATAGGATTGTAGCCAATCACATATTTATACTAAATTTCAAATCGGTATCCCATCTGGAATTGGAAGGATTTGGAGACAGACTGACACTTGACAATACTTAATAGTAGATGCTTACAGAATAAATATAGATTTTGCATTACATTACAACAAGTTACATCAAATCTATTTAAAAATACAGCGCCTCCGTAGCCAGGTGGGCAGGAGCAGCAGTGCGTAGCACACGCTTCTTGATTAGACCGGGGTTCAAGCCCATGACCACCTAATACGGAGGATGCGGAAAGGTCAGGGAATGACCACCGCATATCCCCGGAGCAATATGGCCTTAGTTGCTAATGCTCCTAAAAACCAAATAATAAACAAACAACATTTAAAAATACAAAACAAAAATTTAAGAAGAATTTTTATTATTAACACCAAATGTCATAGTTTTATCGAGTGGCAAACGAAATTCCTTTAATGCATTCCTTTCCTTGATTTTATATCAGAAAATTTATTAATGACATCGGTAAAATCCAAATTTGCAGCCACATCATTTTCAATTGATAGTATTGCAAATGAATTGTTAATCTTGCCTGCAACATTGTTGATCGCAAATATGTTTTAATTAGCTTTAATTTGCTAAAACTCCTTTCTCCACTTGCTACAGTTAGTGGAATTGTCGGCATAACTCTCAATGCTACCCATAAATTTGGCAACGTATCTTGTAATTTATTGTTATTTATAAATTTCAAAATACTTAAGTCTTTATCAGGCAAAAGCCTTATCAGCATCTCAATTTCCTGACACAAATCTTCACTATTTACATCACACTCACTTTTATCACTTAATTTAATTTCAAGTGCATTACACCTTCTCAATAGATCATCATGGTTTACATTTTTTTTAATGTTGTACGAAAATCCCCAGGTATCATTATATTCTTTTATTTGCATGAATTGTTCTGATAGTGACATGATACGACCACATTAAAAACAATGATTTTAAAAATATTTTCCGTTTTTTTCATTTGTAGAAATTTCCTTTCGCGATTTGCGGTTGGAAAAATCATTTCCCTCCCTAAATGTGGATATCTTAAATTCGGGGACCACTCCTAGTCTTATTGCCAATTCTTTTGTCGATTTCAATGCTGTCATATAACCCAAGTCCCGATATTTCTTTAAAAGTTCTGTACAGTTTTCTAATAGCATAACTGTAGTGCTCAGCTCCAATTCTGAGCTCTGCATCGATTTGCTTATCAAATTAACTTTAAATAAAATTTAATTCCAAATACGAAGTGTTACTAAAAAATTAAACTCTTTGACCTTTTCCACAAGAGATTCTGCTTCAGAAACAACTACAGGTTCAATAGAAGGCATTTCTGCTAACTCAATTAAGGCATCTCTCACTCCTAAAACTTCATTTTTTATAGCCTTAACACAAGTCAATTTTACTTTCCCACCTGGAATCACATAGTGGTTTAGGAGTTAACTGTTTAATATTTTTTCAGTAATTGCCATCTAACAACTGAACTTGAAAACAACACAAATTCTTTGAATAACCCCAAAACTTTTCGGAGACACTGAACATAAGATGCTGTCCCCAATTACCAAATTTAGAGAATGGCATCCGCGTAACATTAAAAATGCTTTCGGATAGCTACTTGAAATTCTCACTTGTACTCACATGTTGACACCATTATTATACCCCTGAACTCTGAAATTAGTTAAATCCAATTGAAAATCTTCCAAAATTTGCACTATAGATTCATAAATTCCCTTTCCAAATGAATCAGTGATTAGTTGGTAAGCAAGAAAACGTTCTTTAATTTTAACATAATCGATGTCAGCAAATCTTATTGTCATGGAAAGTTGTTCAATAAGACTTAACATCAGGAGTACAATCTACAATTATACTAAAATATTTCCCTTTCCTAGCTCTTTCTAGTATATTTTTAAGAGTAAAGTCTCCAAGCACATCAATCAACTCATTTTGGACTGTTTTATCGCAGTAATGAACGTGGGTTTCAGCGGATGTTATTTGATGTAGATATTCACTCATGACCAAATCATATTTGCCTACCAGTTCAACAAAGCTTAGAAAATTACTGTTATGTGGCGGAAATAAACGATCTGAAGAGCCACGAAAAGCTAAATTGTTTTCGACCAAATATAGGGTTCTACTTATTAACCTTTCTAGCACACTTCTCCAATGACTTCTTTCATTTTTCTTAGCTATTTGCATATAAAATGTGGCTCAGTTTAAAGCGGCGCCTCCGTAGCCAGGTGGGAAGGAGCAGCAGTGCGTAGCACACGCTTCTTGATTAGACCGGGGTTCGAGCCCGTCACCACCAAATACGGAGGATGCGGAAAGGTTAAGGAATGACCACCGCATATCCTGGAGCAATATGGCCTTAGTTGCTAATGCTCCTAAAAACCAAACAACATCAGTTTAAAGCTACATTTTATAGCATTTCAAGTGATGGGGAAGTTTTCGTGTGATATTAAGTATTCATTCAGATGTTTCCAAACACTCATTCCCTTCTTTGCTAAACTACTTCCATTTAAATCATCAAAAAGCTTACAGTAGAGGCAAAACACTGCATTTATGCTCTCAGAATAAACTAACCATCTTCTTAAATATTTTTACCATTGCTAATTTTCCTATAGCACATTGAAACAGAGAAGTTGCAATTAGTAGAATCTTTCGGGAAATTAAAATCATGTCTCACAGCACATGGTCCTTTTTATGGTCGGATTCAGGAAGTGGTGATTTGTCAGGCCAAAGGCTTATGTTGCCATTTCGCTTTGAAATGTCTATTTCAAGATTGCCTTCTTTATTAAAGTTAAAATCCAAATCGCACATTTCATTTTTGATATTTACAACATGTACATTTTTATCACTGTCCAATTTAATAAGGAAATGCAACTTATTTCCTTATTAAATATAACATCAACAATGTCTTGAATGTTTTTATCCCCATGATCGATGGAGTGTACACTCATTATTTGCATCTCTTTCTTTCTTTCGTTTTCAGCGAGCACAATGGAAGAGGATTCAACATGGGTAGTTTTCAGGTATTTCAAGAGTTTTGGATGCTTTTGATATTCTAATATTTTTTTATTGTCTTTTTCAAATTTGGGCTCCAGGTAATTTTTTGGTAGCCATTGGGGATAGTCTAAAAATAAATTTATAGTTAGCAAGGTAAATAAATTCTATTGCGTTACTAGTACACTAATTATTATCATTAATCACTGTAATACAACAACAAACTGACTGATGCATTTTCAACTGTTTACTGCACTATAGAGAAAGAAAGGAACAGAGAAAGAGCCTCCACATCTTTCCCCAAATCTTTCGTTTTCCACCTTCCACGTAGCATATACACCTTCTCAAACCTCTACACCCTCAGTGTCATGCGGCCCCAAAGCATCAGTGCCCAGGTAGACTGCCCAGCTCTCACATAGTTTGGACCGGCTCTGATTGTATGATAGAATTGCATTATATGATCACATTTGTATTATTAAAAATAAATAAATTATAGACAATAAAAACTTCTAATAAAAATTGTTCTTATATTGATTCACTGAACAATGGCCATAGTCAACTCTTACTTTGAATTTCAATTTGCTAAGCAATATTGAAGGCCATGTAAGAAATAATTACATCTTCCATATCAAATAAACACGGATAATAACTGAACTTCTGATTTTGAGCAAATGGATTAAAAAAAACAAAAGAAAAACAATTTATCAAGTAGAAAAGTCTGTGTAGCAGAGTTTAAAATTTGCCCCATCATAGTTTACACGTTTAGAAAATGTCTTTAGAAAGGATAATCTTTCAAAACACTACTCGCACTGGTGTAGCAATTCTAACAAATCCACATGTTCCAGCTGAAACTTTTACTGAACTCTTCCCTAGAGGGAGCATGTAAGAAATAATTACATCTTCCATATCAAATAAACACGGATAATAACTGAACTTCTGATTTTGAGCAAATGGATTAAAAAAAACAAAAGAAAAACAATTTATCAAGTAGAAAAGTCTGTGTAGCAGAGTTTAAAATTTGCCCCATCATAGTTTACACGTTTAGAAAATGTCTTTAGAAAGGATAATCTTTCAAAACACTACTCGCACTGGTGTAGCAATTCTAACAAATCCACATGTTCCAGCTGAAACTTTTACTGAACTCTTCCCTAGAGGGAGCAGCAGTTCAAATAGCTGTTAATATCCATTTTACAATCGGCTCTTTGTGTATGCCACCAAATTATACCATCCAACAAAATGAGCTAGATAATATCATCGCTCAAACTACCTACACCTTTCTACATCTTCTATGGGGTAATAAGCACATGGATTGCACATTTTTAAATAGTAATCTTCTTCAAAATGATGGGTCACCTATGTATGTTCACCTTCCTCTGGAACAAATACTGAAATAAAATTGACCATCTGCTCAGCAACTCTGTATCCTATTCTAAAGTAGAAGATAACCAACAACCATCTACACAGTACCTGTTTTTCAATAATAATAAAAATTCACAATGGCTCACTGAAAAAGCAGATTGCCCAACCTATAAACATTAGTGACACTTGACCCACAAATAATTCAACAGCCTCCAAGTGATGAAGTGATTGAGTATGTCATGCAAAAAATATTAGCATTAGCATTAGTAGAGGCATACGATGCAACAAAGAGCTTATGCATCATCAGCCAAAAAAAAACCAAAAAAACCCCATTTCATCCCTCCATTTGTTTCAAATGTCAGCCTTAAATTTATTTAGACTATTAACTTCCACAACAAAAGATGGAAGCCTGTTCCACCAATCAACTACTCACTGCCTGAAGGCAAATTTCCGCACATCTATTCTACAACTATCTTTCTTCAATTTTAAACTGTGCCTCCTCAGGTTCTTAGTCTGAGCAAGAGGAAGAATCCCATCAGCATTCAGCTTGCTCAACCCATTCAAGGCCTTATACACCTCAATCAGATCACCTCGCAGGTGCCTACTCTCCAGGCACTGCAATTTGCAATCTTAAGTCTTTCTTGGTAAGAGCATCACTTTGTTCCCCTCACCAAATTTGTTGCCCTTCTGTGTACTCGTTCTAGCAACTCTACATCCTCCCTAAAATGAGGCCTCCAGACCTGTGTACAGGTCTGGAGGCCTCATTATGTACAAACTACCTACCCAGGTGTGGCCTAGAGTAGGTAGTTTGTACATAATGAGGAATAATCACCTTCCTGTCCCTGCTAGCAAAATTCCCATATATCATTGACAAGACTCCATGACCTGCCCTGGCAGCCTGTCTGCACTGCTCAGCGAACTTCATATTTGACTGTACAATTACCCCCATGTCTTTTTCACTTTCCACTTCCCTGAGTGTAGTACCAAACAGTTGGTACGTTTTTCTTGAGTTATTGCTACCCATATGCATTACTCTGCATTTGTCAATATATTGCATGCAACTGAAAAAGCCATACCAAAATTACCATCATAACTTTTAAGTACACCCAAAAATCTGGTAGAGTTTGAAGTACTGTGCAGTTAAAAAAGAACAAAATAAAGCTTGCATTACCTTTTGTCATAATCCAACTACAACTAAACTTATTAGTCAGTATAAACTCACTCAATCAAGGTATGTTAGATGAGCAATAAAAAGGCTGATTGGATAGTTTCACTTCAGCCATAAATGAAGTACTACAACCCCTACACACAATTTGGAAAATGCCCAGGAAAATAAGTGATAAATACCAGAAAATTTGGAAAACACCGAGGAATATGAACGGTAAATATCTGATTACTTCCCCTCTGGCTGTTGTAGAATGGCGGGCTCAGAGTATTGCTGATCCCTCACAAATTATCAACATTTTAAGGGAGACCTTTGCTGAAACATCAGCAGAAAAACTTTGCATCAGCCTTCTGAAGATACAAAACCAATTCAGAAAGACAATTTTTCTCTGAAAGAGACAAGCAGTTAACTTACCTTTCTACTACCCATGTAGATCTCTCTTAACATCTAGGCACATTGCTGTGGGAATGGATGGAATTCACTCCTTATTGATAAGAAGAATTAATTATTGAATCATTACAGTTACTTCTTAATCTAAATGGCATCGTGCTGCAGTACTTGCCTTCCCCAAATTGGGTCAAGATCTGATGAACTCTGGTAACAATAAGCCTTGACCTTAATTTTGCAAAGACAAAAGTTCATCACCTTGACCTTTTTTTCTTTGCAAAATTCTCAAATAGATGGTAAACCATGGTCTGCTGTTGATATCTACAAAACTTTTGCCGTCTCCATTCTTCATAATTTATTATATGAAATAGATCAGTACTGAATATAGTAGTAAGAATAGAGGATACTGTTCAGAATGCATTCCTAAGATTGGAGCATTAGTAATGTTTGCTAAGACATCGGTAAAACATAATTCCATATAAAAGTAGGGATACACCACAAATTACATTGCCATGAGCTTTGCAGAAACTTGCTGATCTTCATCTAAAACTTCCTGCACGAATGCGCCTTCCAAGTTCACTTCAAAATGTCATTGTCCCAAGACTTCTCTCAAGAAGAGGGAGTTCCAAAGGCTTCATGCTGAAGGCTACTTTTTTATAACTGCAGTTAATATAACTGCCATACAAATCCTAGAGTTGCTACAACACTGTAGACCTAGGTATTTTGTGTTATAACTGAGGAGTGAATTCCATCCATTCCCACAGCACTGTTCCTAGATGTTGAGAGAGATAGATCTACACGAGTAGTAGAAAAGGTAAATTATACTGCTTGTCTTTCAGAGAAAAATTCTTTCTGAAGAACATGCATACTGTCAATGGACAATTACAAGGGGCAATAACTAAGATTTGTCAATGGTTTCAACTTTGTCTCCAAAAAATGTGCATCCATTTTTGCCATCAATGTAACTTTCATCCAAATTGAGAACTGCAACTCAGTGGACAACCATTAACAGTATACACTAGCATATAGTTCTTAGGTATCATATTAAACCCAAAACCTACCATTTCAGAGCACATTAAAAAGCTAAGAACATTATTTCAGCAAAAGATAAACATCATCCTGGTTCTCTCAGCAAGTAGGTGGGGAGCCAATCACCTTACCTTGTTATGGTTATATAGAGTCCTTATCACCCTGAAAAGATCTAAACTAGACTATGGAGCACCAATGTACAGTTCAGCATTACCCAGTGTCTTCCACTGGCTTGACCCCATTCACTATAGACAGTGGCCTGTAAAGCAAGTTGCTGTGGATTTCTAAGACTGCTGAGAGTTCTTATGGAACAAGTAAATACATGGGCTGTATTTGTATAACCAAGAGTAAGAACAGCTGCATGTATACTTGCATGTACACCGATGCTAGGAGCATAGTAAATAAATTTGAAGTGCTGTTCACGACATCAATGTGGCCATTATTGGGATTTCAGAGATGTGGTGTCACTCAGATATCAGAGATGCAGAATTTGAATAGGAGGAATACATTGTATATAGAAAGGCCAGACAGGATAGGAGGGGAGACTGGTTATTTGTTTAGTAAAGCAGTGCATCTAGTTGACATGGGTGGCCAGTGTAATGTTGAGTCAGTTTGGTGTGAAATAAGTGCTAGAAAAGCAAAAATTACAGTAAGAGTGTGTTATAAGCCTAATGACTCTGGTGAGTACAACAAACAACAGTACAGCAGGCCCCCGTTATAACACGGTTCACTTTACACTGATTCGTTATAACGCTGTTCTTATATTATAACCCGTATCTGACTATAATGCTGTCACAGATCACTATAACGCTCTTTTACAGATTGCATTTTTGGCATATTTAACGAAATCGTTTCATTTGATGGAGTCAATAGCTTGAAAATGAATAGCAAAAAAGAATTAAAACATTTCCCACGCTGACTTGAGAAATTTTCCCACGCTCAGTGAAAATTTCTCGCATGCTAATTTATTGCAGTACAGTGACTTGCTATGGAGTTCCGAGATCAACATTTTAAATGATCAAGTATATTGCTTGTAATATTTGCGTTATACGCATTTATCCGAAGTCTAGTCATCACTCAGTACAGTATTAGACATCGTACGTAATGGACAGTTTACTTGAGCATTGTATCATAATTAATGTAACCAATGCAGTTACATTTTCGAAGAGCTAATAATGACCGATAGGAATGAAAAAGCAACAGTCTGGGCGCAGTACGAAGACTATAAATATAAGAAAAAGACTGAATTTGAAAATTAAATTAGACGTTTTGAAGCGAATCAAAGACAAGCGGATGTGTACCATAATTTAGGACTTGCAAGTTTAACTGTAAGAACAATTATAAAAAAAAAAATAAATTTTAGCAGCGGGAAAGAAAGCTGTTCCACTGCAAGCAACTAGGACTAGTATGGCTATTAGGATTGAAATGGAAAGACTTTAATTTTATTGAAGATAATATCCAATGCAGAATTCAGTGAAGTTAAATATTATTAAAAAAAAAAAAAAAAAGAGAGAGAGAGAGAGAGAGAGAGAGAGAGATTAGCCAATATGATGATCTGAAGAAAACTCACCTAAAAAAAAAAAAAATGTGGAACCATTTAAAACTAGTAAGGGCTGGTTGAATAGATTTAAAATCCAGGGAGAAGCTGCAAGTGCAGAAGGAGCCGAAACTTTCAAAAAAGAACTTGTTAAAATTATTGAAGAGGGATATTATGTGTTATACTTCTCAACAAGTTTTTAACACAGATGAAGCAGGACTTTTGTGGAAACGAATGCCTAAAAGAAATTTCATATTGAAAGAAGAAAAAAACATGCCAGGTTTCAAAGCGGCAAAGGTTCGGGTGACTTTATTGTTGGATGGTAACGCTGCGGGGGATTTAAAATTAATACCCCTTTTAGTTTATTTGGAAGAGGGCCAAAGTTCAACCCAAAATCGACACATTTTTCTTGATTAAATTCATCAATTAAATTAAATCAATTTAGATCAATTAAATTCATGATTTTAATTGGAATTTTAAGTTTAATTTTGATACGTAAGTAGTTACCACATAATTATATACCTATGTAATGCAGAATATTTTATATTTACAAATATTTGAATATTAAATATTTTGATCGATATTTGTGCATCTTTTCACTACTGTTTATTATTGATTAGGAAATATCATATGGCACCGACCGCAACTCACAATATATGTTACCTTATGGGAATGTGGTGCTCGCTTAGCACGGATTCACTTAGCGCTCTGTTTTTCGGAACAGATTATCAATGTTAACCGGGGGTCACCTGTACAGAGAAATAGAGTAGGCCAGTAAATCGGAATGACTTACATTGGGAGATTTTAACCTTTCACATTAGCAAGACTTATGGTTTTATTGGATGACTGTTTTCTATAGCAGCATGTAAGAGAGGCAATCAGAGGGAGTAATATTGCTGATCTGATTATCAGCAGTGATTATTCATGCATTAAGAATCTGCAGATAAAAGAACTAGATGGAAGTGATCACAGTGTGTTGATGTTCGATTTATTGAAAGCTATTGCTGCCATCAAGAGTAAAGGGAAGTGATTTTGCTTTTGTAAAGGTGACTACAATGGTCTCAGACAGTTTTTAAATTCTATACAGTGGGAACAACTGGTGATGTTACCATCAGCAAATTCTAAATGGGAAACATTCAAGGAATTAATCATAGAAGCTACTAGGCTTTTCATATCAAGAAATACTGTTCAAAGTATAGGTCTACATGGATGTCAGATGAACTAATGAGACTCGGGGCAGAGAAGAAAAATGCATCGGATACATATGAATTGTCAGGTGGCACATAAGCCAATGGTAGATATAAACCAGCCTGAAATCAAGTCCCAAAGCATATTAGGTAAGCAAAGGCAGATTACGAGAAGACTTTGACAAAGGATGCAAAGAAAAACAGCAAAGACTTCTTTACTTATGTAAACACTCAAAGAAAGGGAATGAATCAGATTTGTCTACTTGACATCGATGGTTCGACTGTCGATTATCCTGCTCAGACTGCTGAGAAACCAAATAAGTATTCTGCATCTACATTCACATGTGAGGAATTCTTTAGGGATGTGGAGGCCAGAAATATGTCAAACTCTAACAGGGAGCTAAATGATTTTGTAATAACTGTGAGAGGAAAGTGGAAGAGAAATTGTTGAAGTTAAACATAAGAAGACTTTGGGCAGATGGGATCTATCCGGTTGTATTAAGGGGGGGATAGCAAAGGAAGTGAGCAAACTCTAAGCCATAATTATGAAAGCATCCTTGAATTCGGGAGTTCCCCGTGGATTGGAAAAGTGAGATTTTATCCACAATTCACAGAGGGAGAACACAAGTAATTTAGGCCTGTTAGTTTAACTTCTATTCCAGGTAAAACAATGGAGCCACTGGTTAAAGAGTTAATTCAGAATCGTTTACACAAGACTGCAGTTATACTTCAGAAACTGCATGGGGTTTGTTAAGGGGAAATCTTGTTTGAGCATTCTGACACTATACTACAATCTGGTCACAAAGGAACTGGATGCAAAAAATAATTTTGATATCATATACTTGGATTTCAGGAAAGCTTTTGATAGTGTTGCCCATAAAAGACTAGTGCACAAATTGGAGCAGTGTGGCATTAAGGGCAAGTTGCTGCAGTGGATAAAATGATGGTTGAATGGGAGAAGACAGAGTGCTGATCAGTGGAGTAATGTTCTCTGTTCTTCATGGACTAATGTTATTAGTGGATTTCCCCAGGGTTCAGTGCGTGTGTGCATGCCTTTTTTTGTTTTCTGTATTTATCAATGATATTGATGAAGGCATATCATGCTTAATGTCCAAGTTTGCAGTTGATATAAAGGTTGGCAGGTTGATTAATGACAGTAATGACGGTATGCTTACTGCAACTGGATCTAGATGAGTTAGACAGATGGGCTGAGAAATGGCAACTGAAGTTTAACATTGATAAATGCAATGTATTGCATATAGGCAGCAGTAACTCTAGAGTAACATGCCAACTCTGTGGTACTACACTCAGAGTTGTGGAAAATGAAAAAGACTTGGGGGTAATTGTGCAGTCAAATGTAAAGTTCTCTGAGCAGTGCAGGCAGGCTGCCAGGACAGCTCATGAGTTTTTGTCAATGATATATAGGAATTTTGCTAGCAGGGATAAGGATGTGATTATCATATTGTATAAGGCAATGGGCAGGCCACTTGAGTATCACATTACAGGTCTGGAGATCTCATTTTAGGAAGGACGTAGAGCCGCTGGAACAAGTACTGAGAAGGGCTGGTAGATTGGGGAAGGGAAGAAAGACGTTCTCTGATCAAGAAAGGCTTCAGTTCTGCCAATTGCAGCATCTGGAGACTAGGAACCTGCGAGATGATCTGAAGATGTTTAAGGCTTTGAATGGTTTGAGCAAACAATGCAGATGGGTTCTTCCTCTTGCTCAGACCACACGAGGGGGCATAAATTCAAATTGAGGAAGCACGGTTTCAGAATAGATGTGTGGAAGTTTGCCTTTAGCCAGTGATCAGTTGATTGCCAGAACAAACTTCCATCTGTTGTGGAAGTTGATAGTTTAAATACATTAAAGAAAAAACTAGACACAAACTGTTGGAGGGATGGATTGTTGAAATGGGAAGGAGTTTTATTATTTTGTTTTTTTTTGCTGTTTCTGTATAAGCTTACCTTCTTGCATCATATGCCACTGCTAATGCTCATAACTGCAGTTTCTCTAGGGGCATTCTGCACATCTCCGTACATAGTCTATGTGCTGAAGCACATAAATTACCTCCCTTTATAAGAAGACAACAATGTATATTAAACTGTATATATAAAATTGTGTCTATGTCAGAACACCCAAACTGGCAGATCCTCTTCACTCTCCTATGACACCCTCTCAGGCCTAGAGGGTTTTTTTTTTTTTTTTTTTATGTAAAACCCAAACACGAGAGGTATTAGAACCTATAGTACTTAGTACTGTGCTTGGATTGGAGCTTGAGAAGAAGAAAGAAGATATTTTTTGACATTGGACTTGAACTTCTGTAGACTGTAATTTTCAGGAAATATTTATGAAGGAAGGTTGTTCCAGAAAACAGCAGTTGAATGAATAAACGAGGAAGATGAAAAGTTGGTTCTGTGAGTTTGAAGTTGGACAGTAAATGGATGTTGGCTGGTGGCAGCATGTGTTCGGACTGTTTTGAAAGAGAGAGCGGGAATTATAGAAGCCAATTCAGAAGAACAGTGCCCATGGAAATATCTGTAGAAGAGGCATGCAGTAGAAACAGTACGTCTATGAGACAGTGAGTGGAGAGACTTTGTTAGAGATGAATCATTAATTAACCTAACTGCCCTCTTCTGAATGGAATCAAGAAGCCTAAGAGAGGTTTTGCCAGTGTGCACTAGAAGCTGTGGTTTCTTTGCACTATATGGCTAATTTTAAATTCACTTATATGCAGTTGAAGGCAGTGAGGTGTAATTCAAACATTTTCATCAGTTTTTAGCTTGCTAGCATATATGCATAAAGGGACTTATTGTCTTTGCCTTGTCCATCCATTTGCACATAATAATTTGACTCCTAACGGATGGATTTCCATAATTTTATATTTTGCCCTTGTAAAATAATTTCACTTTACATAAGATCACTTTACTAGCCCGGGAAAATAAAATTGGTAGAAGAAGAATTGAAAAAGATTGAATGGGATATTGTAGGAATGTCAGAGACACATTGGACAGAAGAAGGAACATTGGATATGACAGAAGGAAGAATATTTTACTCAGGGAGAAAAGACAACATACATAGAGAAGAAGTTGCTTTCATTGTAAAGAAATAACTATTAAATTCAATAATAGAAATTCACCCACACAGCTTAAGGATGATAAGTTTAAGAATAAAAGGTAAAGAAAAAGGTATCTTCATAAAAATAATCTAGGTATATGCCCTGGACTCCTCACATGATGACACAGAGACAGCTTCCTTCTATTCAGACCTACAAGAAACCATAATAACACAAACAAAAAAGATATTTTAATAATAATGGGAGACTTTAACTCAAAAGTTGGAGGCTTTTCGACAGACTTCAGCGATGTATTAGGAAAATTTGGGATAGGAGATAGAAATGAGCAAGGAGATGAACTTTTGCAAAGAAAACAAACTACTCATCACCAACACACTGTTCTACCACAAATTCCAACATAAATATACATGGACATCACCAGATGGAAATACAAAAAACTGCTGCATCGACTACATTTTAAGAAATAACAACTGGAATTAATCCATTCAAAATATTAAAACTCTTAGAAGTACAGATTTTGACACTGATCACGAACAATTAGCAGCAACAATTAAATGGAAATTTAAAAATTCAAAGAACAGTAGAGCAACATTAAATATATCACGAGTCAAGAAGACAAAATAAAGGAAGTTTATGGGAAAACACTACAAGAAAAATTAAAAGTTATAAACTATTCATCTGTGGAAAATATATGGGAGACAACTAAACAAATGACTAAAGGTGCAGCTTTAGAAACCTCAGGAACTAAACGAAAACCAAATAATCCTTTAATTACAGAAGAAATTTTAGATGTATGGATGGAAAAAAAGACAAATGAAAAACCTCCTAAACAAAGAAAATAGTCAAGAAAAAAGGGAAAAATATAAAACCATAAAAAACAAAATAGACAATCTATGTAAAGCTGTGAAAAGGAAATGGTTGGAAGATAAAGCAAAGTGCAAAGAGGCAAATAAATGCCACGATTCTAAAACAACTTACTGGGTTTTAAAGGAACTCTCTAAAACATACATCCCTAAAACACTGATGGTGAAAAATAAAAACAATATAAAAATGGGAAACACGCAAGAAATTTTTTAAAAAAATGGAAAGAATATTGCCAAGCCCTGTTCAAAGGGGAAAGAAAAAACGCTCTTGTCTTAGATAATAGAAGAGATAAAGCATCCTCGATAACAAAAGAAGTTGAGAAAGCAATTAGCCAAATAAAGAATGACAAGGCACCCAAAAATGATGGTTTCCAAGTAGAACTATGGAAATTCTGAGGCGATGCAATGTTAAAACACCTCACACAATTCTTTAAACACGGAGGATACGGAAAGGTCAGGGAATGACCACCGCATATCCCCGGAGCAATATGGCCTTAGTTGCTAATGCTCCTAAAAACCAAATAACAACAACAACAACATAACAATTCTTTAATCTAATTTTATTTACAGGTGATATACCAAAAGACTGGAAAAATGGAATAATAGTACCTGTACACAAAAAAGGAGATAAAGAAAATTGTCAGGATTATAGACCCATTACTCCTTTAAACCATATATCTTATATCTCTTACAAAATAGGATACTTAAAATATATGAAGAAACAATAGGGGAAGAACAAGCAGGATTTAGAAACAACAGATTCAAATTTAGAAAAGACAAATTCACACTAAACATCATTGCAGAAAAATATTGGAATAAGAAGAAATCTCTTTATCTGTGCTTCATTGATTTCAAGCAGGCATTTGACTCTGTAAACAGAGAAAATTTAATAAAGCAACCACAGAAAATCTCACTTGATCAAGAAATAATTGTTTGTAAAATATTTCTACAAAAATACAAGAGCAATAGTAAAATTCAACAACCTTAAAACAGAGAAATTTGAAATAGAGAAAGGAGACATGCAGGGATGCCCTTTATCTCCATATCTATTTAATATCTACCTAGAAGAACTAATGAAATCAATTGAAGAAAAAAGAGGCACAATAATAATAGAAAAAATATGAACCACATAAAATATGCGGATATTGTGATTTTAACAGAAACCAAAGCACAATTAAAAAAAATATTAACAAACATCAATAAAGCTAGCAACAGTTATGGAATTAATATTAATATAAATAAAACCAAAGTAATGCAAATCAGAAAAAAATAGAAGACATAAACATTCAAAATCAACAAATAGAACAGGTACAAAAATTTGTATACCCGGGCTCTCTAATAACTGGAAACCGGAGTAATATTGGCCAAATTAATTACAGACTGAACATCAGATGGATAAACATTAATAAACTCAAAAACATATAGAAGAGCGATAAAATTTCAAATAGTCTAAAAATTAAACTATATGAAACTGTCATCATACCCACAGCAACTTATGGATCAGAGACATGGAGAATAAATAAGAAAGAAAGGCAAAAAATAATGGCATTTGAAATGAGATGTCTAAGAAAAATCAATAAAACAAATTGGAGAGAACATAAAACAAACGAACAAGTAAGAAAAGATCTAAATTTGGATGCAGCAGATGTGCAAAAAACAACTTCAGTGGTTTAGACATGTGAACCAGATGAAACAACACAGGCTGTCAAATGTAGTACTGACAGGAAGAATTTCAGATAAGATTCCACCAGGAAGACCCAAAAGAGAATGGCTCCAATGCCTAAAGGAAAACACAGGCTTTCAGAGCTATCAACAAATGATGTAAGATTCAAGAGACCGACAACAATTGAGGTCGATATCTAAATAGGGACTCAACCCATGCCAACCAGAAGAGTAGAATGATGATGATGAAAATTTGTCAAGCCATCCCAAATTTCATTATTATTAGGAATCCCTTAATTATTATTTCTTTGTTCATGTAATAATATGACTCCCAGTAGATCATCATCATCAGCCATTTTCCCACTGCAGGATGAAGGCCTCTCCAGCAACTTTCCAGTTCCTTCTGTTTTGTGCAATTGCCATCCATTTACTACCCACAGACTCATGAATTTCATCTATCCATCTCTGCTGTTTTCTTCTAGCTCCTCTTGGGTACCATTCTATTATTTTCTTAGTCCATCTGTCATTATGCCTTCGAGCTATGTGTCCTACCCAACACGATTTTAGTTCTTTAGTTTTGATAAGAATGTCCTTTACTTGAGTTTGTTGTCTAATCCATGTGTTTCTCTTCTTATCTAACAGTCTGATTCCCAATATAATTTGTTCCATTCTTTGCTGTGTATTTCTCAGCTTCTCTTCCATTCTTTTGGTGAGTGCCCAAGTTTCACTTCCATAAGTTATGGTGGGAAGTATATGTTGGTTCATTATTTTACGTTTCAGACAAACTGGGATATTGCTCTTCAGTATGTGACTATATTTCCTGAATGCTATCCATCCAAAATTTATTCTTCTCTTGACTTCCAGCCATTTATCATTATTGCAGCTAATAACTTGTCCCAGATAAGTATATGACTCCACCTTTTCAATTACTGCTCCTTCAATCATTATGTCCCTTTCTGTGGCATACTTGTTCATCATTACTTTTGTTTAGCCATATTCATCTTTAGTTCAAAATCCTTACTAACTGTGCATAACTGATTGAGATTTTCCTGTAATTATTTGGGATCGTGGCTTATGACCACAATGTCATCTGCAAATCATAAATGGTTTAGATACTCTCCATTCACATTGACTCCTTTCTGCGACCAGATTAATCTTTTGAAAGCTTCCTCAAGGGCAGCAGTAAACAACTTCAGAGATATTGTGTCTCCTTCTCGAACTCCTTTCTCAATTTTAAATTTGCTACTGTCTTTGTCTAGTCTAATAAAGGAGGTAGCGTTCTCGTATTTTCTTCAAAATCATAATATATGGGGTGTCTATGCCTTGTCTTTCCAGTGCATGAAACATTGCCTTATGCTGTATGGAGTCAAATGCCTTTTCATAATCCACAAATGCCAGGCATAATGGTGTTTTATATTCATTTTCTTTCTCCATTAGCTGTGATATTACATGAAGGTGATCCATAGTTGAGAATCCTATCCTAAATCCAGCTTGCTCTTTCAGTTGATTCTGATCAAGTATTATTTATAATCTGTTAGTAATGACCCTTGTGAACAACTTGTAGATGTGGGATAACAAGCTAATTGGTCTATAATTTCCAATTTCTGATTTATCTCCTTTCTTATGTAGCAAAACTATGATTGTATTATTCCACTCCTTAGGCATCACACCTTTTCTAATGCATTTTGTGAAGAGTCCTGTCAGTTTTTGTGTCATGTCTCTCCCTCCCAATATTAACAACTCTACAGTAACTTCATCTTCCCCTGGGGCTTTCTGATTCTTCATTTTTCTTCAATGCATGTTCTACCTCATCAGGAAGAATATCAGGTATGTCATACATGTTACTAATTTGCCATCCATCTTCCCCACTGCTGGCATCATTCCCTCGCATTCTCTATAGTAGTCTTCTGCTATTTGAATTATGCCTTCTCTGCTATTTATAAATACACCATTGCTATTCTTCAGTTTCAGTTGTCTTTCTGTATTACTGTTCATGGCTGCTGATTTAAGTCCTTTGTTTTCCCTTAATGCTTGTTCTACTTTTCTTGTGTTAAATCTTCTCATGTCCTCTCTGAGTCTCTTTCTAATGGCTTTGCATAACTCAGTATATTCAGTTTTCTCCTTGTCAGTGTTTATCTTGCTCTTCATTTGTTGTCTTCGATTTATCATGAGAAGTGTTTCTTGACTAATTTTTTCTTCTTTGATTTCTTTTTTCTTATAGGTTTCTTGGGCTTTATCACTTTCAGAAAGTTGTAATATTCCTCGTCGATATCTTGGTCCTGAGTATTCTGCAGAAGCTCAAACTTGTTCTTAAGTTCCAGTACATACTGCCTTTTCTCCTCTTCTGTTATCTCAAAGACCCTGTTATTTACTCGAGTCAGTTTTTTCCTTTCTTTTCTTACATCTGTATGAAGTGTGCATCTTACCATTCTGTGATCACTTCCAACATTTACCTCGTTCAGGACGGTAACATCATTCACGATATATCTTCTGTTAGTGACGATGAAATCGATTTTATTAGTTGTTAATCCATTTGGACTTTTCCCTGTCCACTTACTGTTCACCCTTTTCTTGATAAAAGTGTTCATTATTGACAATCCTCAAGATTCTGCAAATTCCACAAGTCTTTCATTTCTTTCATCAATTCCAAAATTTCCTATAGTTCCCCTTTCTGCCTTGTTTTGTCTCTTTCCAACCTTAGCTTTGAAGTCTCCCATAATGATAGTGTAGTGGGTTTTCTGCTCATCTAGAAGACTCAATTTCGTTGTACATTCCTTCAACCGCTTCATCACCACAGCTCGATGTTGGTGCATAAATCATTATAACCTTTAGCTTATACCTCTTAGAAATCCTGAGTATTAGTCTTGACACCCTTGGTGATGTACTTTTGAATTCCAAAATGTTGTTTTTTATATCTTTATGGACCAGAAAGCTACCTCCACCTTCGCTGCTTTCACTGTTTTCATTGTACAGCAGATTTCCACTTGATAAACTTATAAGTGATTCATTTCTTCTTGTTTCAGCCAAATAGATGATATTACAATTCACATTTTCTAAGTCCTTTTCCAGCTCTAATATCCTATCTTCACTGAGGAGCGATCTTATGTTGTAACAGGCCAAGTTCAGTTTCCGTGCATGGCAGCCCGGTCGTACCCAGAGATTCGTAGCACCCTCTGCTTCCACTCCGATCCTCTCGCTACCATAAGAGGGGGAGTGAGAGCTGCTGGGAACTGAGGGCCATTTGTTTCATTGTGCTGTCATGTGTTGGAGGGTTTGGTCTTTTCCTCTTCACACTGATCAGGCGTCTTTAAGACAACCACTCTACATGTTCGTTGCCACCTAAGTGACGTAACAGGGCTTACCATCGGGAAGGTGTGCAAGTGTGGATTTTAGGGAGGCAGGCCACCCGGACTTCTAAATCTTCTGTAATAGAAAGATATTGGATCCATAAGTGTTTTAGACTGAGTATCTGATAACACACGGCATACCTGTTCCCCTCTAAGCCCCTCCCAGTAGATAGATATTGATTAAATCTTTTATTTAGCTCTTTTAGAGAGACTTAAGTCATCCCAAATTTCATTAAAATGAACCAATAGAAATCTGACAAGTATTATTTCTTTGTTCATCCATCAGCATGTAATAACTGACTCTCAGTGGATGGATTTTCATGAAATGTTATATTTGACTTAAAAAGTTTTGTAAAGCACCCCAAAATTTCATTAAAATCAGGCCAATAGAAAGGTACTGTTATTTCTTTTTTGCATACACATCATATGAGCAATCGATGTACTATATTTTTTTTACTGTATACAATTTTCACATATATCGCAAAGGCTATTCGTATACTGTATATTGTAGCCCAAGCATTAGATCTTACATTTGTTGCCATACTCTTGTGTATAGAAGTCCTTGCTTTCTTGCTTTTTTTTTATTATTATTTTATAAATCATCAATTATTCCTATTCTCTAATGCACCTGAAATGTAATGCTTGTTGAAATATTCAATTATTAAATATGTAAAACATTGGTAAAACACAAAGGAACACTTTTAAAATGATGTGGGAGTGCAGTGTTACAAAGCATTTGCAAATTGTAAAAGCTTAAATTAAAACAAAATGTAGATATGTAGTGATTTACGTAAAAGTAAACCCAAAATATTATTACATAACCAGCAAAAGGACTAACATAGGTTCCAGAACTCAAGGTAGAATGGACCTGATCACATCGTGCTGGTACGAAGTGATTATTGTAATCATTTGATGCTGGTTCCAAAAAGTTTCAGTTGGATCCTAAAATTTTTTAGTCAGTTTATGCTGGAAGTATGTGTAATATTTGAATGCACTTTTTCAAATTTTGCCTGATCTTTTCCAGAAATATTGAAATATGAGTAATCTTGAAATATTCATATATTTCAATATTTCTTAACATTCTGAAATTTTAAATACCCCTTCCTCACATACACAAGTATTTTTACTTGTGTATTTAGTGTATTTAAAATGTTTAGATATTTAGCTTATTGATTTGTTACCATGTAACAGTTTAATAATAAGCTAAATAATTCTAATTGAAATATTGTGTACAGTAATAACTGCTACAAAGAATTTTTTTTTTTATTTAATTCTTATAGTATAATTTTAAAAATTATTTCTTTTTAACAGCTAGAATTGTAACTACTGTATATATATATATATAAACTGAAATTATTTGTAATAAACTAATGACATCATTATCTAATTATTTAGATTTACATTTTTGAGTTCTATATATTTACTCTATCATAAATCTGTTTTGTGGAAATGGTAGTGTTTTTACTTTTAATCATGTAGTTGATTGTGTTTCGTTCATATATGCATTTTTATTGCATCATGGATATGTGAAATGCAGATCTTTATACTACTCCAATTTCATTTCCCCTAGTACCTGTACTCCCATTTTCCTCATGATATGGAATGCAAATTCTTAGGTATATGTTGCATTAACATCTGTTGTTTAACATCCTGTTGTTTTCAGTCACAAATGCAGGAGCCTTACTAGCATATTGTATGTATGTGTGTTCTATATATTTTTTTCTTTAGATTATTCCATTGTTCCTGACTTTTCTGAACAGTTTTTCACCTTAAAAAAAAAAAAAAAAATGCTTGGCCTTCTCTTAATATAGAAATAAATCATGAAGTTGTCTTGCATTTTTTGTTTAGCCCTGATTTATATTTTACTTATTTATGTTTTTCACAGGTAGTAAAGCCACAGATGCAATTTTTGCACTGAACTGAATTAATAATTATTCTAAGCCATTGGGCAGTGAATTATCATGGCTACTCCTAGTAGTGGTCGTCGAAGAGTTACAACTAAACTTTATTCAGCGGAAGATCAGGCATTAGATCAGATTGCTCGTGAGGTAAGTTTAATTTATAGATTTGTTTCTTTTTTTGAATATTTCATTGTTGCATTTTTAAAAATATATTTGATTAAATTATATGATTAATTTTTGAATTATATATATATATATATATATATATATATATATATATATATATATATATATATATATATTTTTTTTTTTTTTTTTTTTGAGATATTTTGGTTGACTAAAATTTGTGGTGTATTCATAAGTAATTCCATAATAAATTGTTATATAGGTTATCTAATATTTAATTGTACAGTAGTAATATTTTTCTAGTTTTTTGAAATGGAAATAGAATTCTTAAATACCACAAGATCATTACTGTCAGGTCATAGCCTTTTTACTGAATTTCATCATTTGGGAAATATTTATTTCTTATGAAGGAAACTTTTATATTATTATGTAACTAAAGTTTACATATCTAGCATCCAGATATTTTCATACTCATGAAAGAAAATCTATAATAACAACAAAAGTTTACTGATTGTCATTTTAAATTCCTTTTGAATTTATCCTTTATATTGAATTTTAATGGAAATCAGCTGGTAGTCTGCAGCCTCTCCACAAGGTATGATAAATATAAATTCATATGATTTAAGTTAAAATACTAGCTCTTGAATTATAGATATAGATCTTTAGATTGGATCATAAAATTTAAGTTTAAAACAGCACAGATGACAAATTTTAAGCTATAAATAAATAATTATTATTATTATGCTTTGTGATCTTTTAGAATGTTGCCTAATATCAATATTTTAAATGATTGCTATTTGTTCACTCTCATATGTTTAATTTATCTTGCTTTTAAATATTCATAAATGAAATTTATGAATATGTAGTTGCAATAATATATTTTTTAGAGGACTATAGTATAATTACTATACTCATCTAAAAAATACACTATTTTAGTGATGTTCTTGATTTTATTTTTTTTTTTTTTCATAGTAGAGAATAATGATGTCTATTATTAATAAATAAATTATTCCTTAATGAAAGAAATAAAACTATAAATCATATTAAAAAATAAAAATTTATAAAATTACTCTTTCTGAATTATGTAATGTAGTGGTTAAAAATTTAAATGTAATGGTTATTCATTTTATATCAAATTAAATTTTTATTAAAATCCAGAGTCTGTACCATATTTCCAATTTTTAAGGATTATTATTATGTATATATTAAGTGCGATAGCATCATTAATACACAGCCATTTCTGAATAAACAGAATATTTATAAGGCGGCATCGTTTTAAGTTATATCTCATATTGTGAATAGTGAATTAATTGTTAATGCTTGTGATTGTTGGGAACAAAATTATAGTCATACCTGCAAACATGCATTTTTCTTGAAATTTATGCAAATAATCTGTCTTTAACAATATTGCAGGAAGTTTCCTCCCCCATTTTTTATTTTATTTTTTTATGAATTTTAGTTTTAGTTAATTTTAATGTCAAAAGTGTAAATATTTCTTTATATTTAGATTTGCAAGTTCCTTCAATAAATAATAATTTAAAAAAAAAACAAGAGGCTATCACATTATGGCAGCCATTGTGCAAAGGTTCACGCTGAACTGGGTTGAAAATAAATCAACACATAAGGACAAAATTAGATGTTATTAAGTAGGAAATTCAAAAATCTTTTCCTGAAATCATGGTAACCAAAGAAGAATATTTTTTAATTTTGAAACAGGTCTTGACAATGAAAATATGGGACTTTCTATTTACTTAACCAGTTTTATAATAACCCCGATAAAAAAAATAGCCTCTCTAAAATGATGAAATTCTTGTTTTTATGTACAGTATAGAATTGGCTATCTGCAATCGACAACATCTGTAAATTTGCAGATGATACAAAGATTGGGAGAGTGGTTAATGATCAGCATCAAGCAGTGTTCCTTCAGGATAACTTGGATAGGCTTCAAGGATAGTCAGAAAAGTGGCAGCTATGTTTTAATGAAGCCAAATGCAAGATCTTACACTTCGTAATAGCAACTCCAAAAAAACTTATACAGTTGTTGGGGTTGAATTAAAAAACAGTTGATTGGAAAGGGATTTAAGAGTTATGATACAGTTGCACATTAATTTCTCCAAACAGTTGAGATAGCTGGCAAGGAAAGCCCATGGTGTCCAATGATTTATTGAACATTTGTTTGTAAAGATAAGGAGGCTGTATTCTCCTATATAAGGAAACTGCAAAAATACATTAGGAATACCATGTCGTGATGGTGACTGCACCTAAAAAAAAAGAAATCACAAAAGGGCACCTGTACAAGGAGTGACTTTGTGTGGACTACAGAGCTTGGCAATCAGGCACCTCAGAGGGCACCTGAGTGAAGTCTATAAGGCTCTACGCAATTGTAAGAAGAATGACTTTTCTTGTTTGGTAGTATTTAATGTTAAGAGACAGGTCCTTTTCAAAAATTAATTTTCAAGTAATATTTCTTTGTAAAGTTATATTTTTTTCTCTGAAATTAATGTTATTTGCTAGGCTGAAGCTCGCTTAGCTGCAAGAAGGCAAGCACGAGCAGAAGCTCGTGAAATTCGTATGAAAGAATTGGAAAAGCAGCAGAAAGAAGTAAGATATGATTGGCAAAGAATTTTAAATATTTTAAGATTTGATAAGTATATTTTTTAATTAAAAGTTAAATATTTTGATTATTTCCATTATATAATTCTTTAGAGATAATTTAATTCTTCATGTAGGATATTTATTTTATTTCTGCATGAAAGCACAGGAGATTATATGCTCTTCCAGAATTTATTTAATATGTAACTTAACTTTAAATACGGTAAACTCCTGATTATGTCTCTGCTGATTACAGTGGGCAACAAAATGAAACTTTTTTTTTTCTGGTTTTTTTTTTTTTTTTTTTTTAATCATTGAAGATGTAAACACTTTCCTAGACCGCTTTTGTGCACTGATTTCAAAATGTTCTTGGTTTTTTCCGGCATATGTAGTTTTTGTTATATGACTGCTGACAATATCAGTACAAGTTAATTAAAATGATTTCATTACAAAACATATGAGACTGGTTACAATTACATTTTTATTAATTTTACAGATTAAATCCAACACACTTTTATAAGCATAATTAAAATAATACAGTTCACTATTATAAAAAAGATATGTACAATTTAAAAATGTTGTGTGAATGATTTCTTTTGTACACTTTGTCCAGAATGTCATGATAAAATATCCAGCAGTAGTCTTGTCCAACATACGTTTATTACAAAAACCTTAGTACCAATTTTCCATTGACTTAATGCGGCCGACTGGGCTAGCCAGGTGGGTAAAATGCCTGCCTAGCAACCCAAAAGTTGTGGGTTCGAATCCCGCCTCGAGCTGGGATCAGTGTAAAATGCAAAAACTTTGGGAGGTGTATTATGGCCACAGAAGTTGATGCGCCAACAACTAACAAAAAAAAAAAAAAAAAAACTCCAGTTAAACACCCGGGGTGGATGGAATCCACCCCGGGTGTTTAACTTCAACAATTTCTCCTCCACTTTGCTCTCCGTTATAAAATCATTTAGCCCCTTATTAGAGTTTAGTAAACTTCTGTCCTCCCCTTCCTTACAGAATTCCTCATGTGTGAATATAGATGCAAAATATTCATTCAGTTTGTCAGCTATCTGAGCAGCATCATCATCAACAGTTGAACCATCAATATCAAGTGGACCAATCTGGTTCATCCCTTTCCTTCTAGAGTTTACATCAATAAAGAAATCTTTGTTGTTTTCTTTGTATCCTTTGCCAAGGATTTCTCGTAATCAGCCTTCGCTTGCCTAACCTCCCTTGTGACTTGATTACAGACTAGCTTATATCTGCTGTAGCCTTCTGTATCATCTGATAATTTATATGCATCCCATGCATTTTTCTTCTCTTCCACGAGCCTCACTAGTTCATCTGACATCCATTTAGGTCTAAATCTTGAACAGTATTTCATTGTTAGTATGAAAAGCCTAGTAGCTTCAACACTAATTCCTTGAAGGTTTCGCATTTAGAATTTGCTGTTTTTAACATCATCAGTTGATCCCACTGTTTACAATTAAAAAACTGTATTAATATATTGAGGCTAAACTTGGTTTATTTTTCTATAGTGAGATACTGACATTCTTCATAACCAAGTGATTGTGCTTTGGAAGTGAGAAGGTCATCTTTATTTTTGGAGTGAGCTAGATCTCTAATGAGGTCTTTCAGCTCATCTTGGGTAAACAGTTAAAGTTTTGATGTCTTTTCATCAAGTGTGTACTCATTTCTCAGGTCTCTGCCAATCACATTTTCATTGCATTCCATTTTTTTCTTCTGAAAAATCTAGTCCTTGCTGTGGATGTACTACCATCATTGCTGAATCCAGGTTCAGATAAACAATCTTGCACTTATTTTTCACTGTGAATCCAGTTACGCTCATAGTACAAAAGGAAGCCGACCGGGCTAGCCAGGTGGGTAAAGTGCCTGCCCTGCAACCCAAAGGTCGTGGGTTCGAATCACGCCTCGGGCTTGGATCAGAGTAAAATGCAAAAACTTTGGGAGGTGCATTATGGCCACAGAAGCTGATGCGCCAACAACTGACAAAAAAAAAAAAAAGTACAAAAGGTGTCAATTACCATTGTGGTCTTTTGCTCCCTCCATATCACAGGTTGCTAAACAGCATCAACTTTTTCATTTGTTCAACAAGTCATATAATCCATTCAGACAAGCAGTACAAGTAACTTATGGTGCCCAAGCCTTATTCTGGTCATCTAGACGACAGCCAAAGTATAACTGGTAAATTTTCTGAATGTCCATCATGATTGTATACCATTGTGATTTATTTAGGAAGCAGCTACACATGCAGAAAAATTTGTTGAGGCAATTTTTACACTTTTGAGATATGATAATGTGTTTCAGTAACTTACTGAACAATGTTCATCATGAACAAGGTAAATGTTGGATGTGATCACAGAATGGTAAGATGCACACTTGATATAAATGTATGAAAAGGAAGAAAAAACTGACTTGAGTAAATAATTCGAAGGCCTTTGAGATAACAGAAGAGGAGAAAAAGCAGTATGTACTGGAACTTAAGAACAAGTTTGATTGTCTACAGACCTTTCAGGACCAAGATATCGATGAGGTATACAACAACTTTCTGAAAGTGATAAAGCCCAAGAAACCTATAGGTAAAAAGAAATCTAAAGAAGAAAAAATTAGTCGAAAAACACTTGTCATGATGAACCGAAGACAACAAATGAAGAGCAAAATAAACACTGACAAGGACAAAATTGAGTATATCGAGTCTCCTTAGAAAGAGACTCCTTAGAAAGAGATTCAGAGAGGACATAAGAAGATTTAACACAAGAAAAGTAGAACAAGCATTAAGGGAAAACAAAGGACTTAAATCAGCAGTCATGAGCAGTAATACAAGTAATACAGAAAGACAAATGATATTGAAACTGAAGAATAGTGATGGTGTACTTATAAATAGCAGAGAAGGCATAATTCAAATAGCAGAAGACTACTATAAAGAATTATATGAGGAGCAAGGAAATGATGCAAGCAGTGGAGAATATGGATCACAAGTTGGTAACATATACAACATACCCGATAGCCTTCCTGATGAGGTAGAACATGGATTGAAGAAAATGAATCAGAAAACCCCAGGTGAAGAAGTTACTATAGAGTTGTTAAAATTGGGAGGAAGAGACATGACACAGAAACTGACAAGACTTCAAAAAATACATGAATGGGTTGAGCATGCTGAATTCTGATGGGATTCTTCCACTTGTTCAGATTACGAACCTAAGGGGGCACAAATTGAAATTGAGGAAGGACAGATGTAGAATCATCATCATCAGCCATTTTCAATCCACTGCAGGATGAAGGCCTCTCCAGCAACTTTCCAGTTCCTTCTGTTTTGAGCACTGGCCATCCATTTACTGCCCACAAACTCATGAATTTCATCTATCCATCTCCGCCTTTGTCTTCTAAGTTTTCTTCTAGCTCCCCTTGGATACCATTCTGTTATTTTCTTAGTCCATCTGTCACCATGTCTTCGAGCTATGTGTCCTGCCCAAGACCATTTTAGTTCTTTAGTTTTGATAAGAATGTCCTTTACTTGAGTTTGCTGCCTAATCCATGTGTTTCTCTTCTTATCTAACAGTCTGATTCCCAATATAATTGCCGACCGGGCTAGCCGAGTGGGTAAAGTACCTGCCCGGCAACCCAAAGGTCGTGGGTTCGATTCCCGCCTCGGGCTTGGATCAAAGTACTGCAAAAACCTTGGGAGGGGCAATATGGCCACAGAAGCCGATGCGCCAACAACTACCAAATCAAAAAAAAAAAAAAAAAAATCCCAATATAATTCGTTCCATTCTTTGCTGTGTAGTTCTCAGCTTCTCTTCCATTCTTTTGGTGAGTGCCCAAGTTTCACTTCCATAAGTCATGGTGGGGAGTATACATTGGTTCATTATTTTACGTTTCAGACAAACTGGGATATTGCTCTTCAATATGTGACTATATTTACTGAATGTTATCCATCCAAAATTTATTCTTCTCTTGGCTTCTAGCCTTTTATCATTATTACAGCTAATAACTTGTCCCAGATAAGTATATGACTCCACCTTTACAATTACTGCTCCGTCAATCATTATTTCCCTTTCTGTGGCATACTTGTTCATCATTACTTTTGTTTTAGTCATATTCATTTTTAGTCCAAAATCCTTACTAACTGTGCATAACTGATTAAGATTTTCCTCTAATTTTTGGGATCGTAGCTTATGACCACAATGTCATCTGCAAATCGTAAATGGTTTAGGTACTCTCCGTTCACATTGACTCCTTTCTGCGACCAGTCTAATCTTCTGAAAGCTTCCTCAAGGGCAGCAGTAAACAGCTTCGGAGATAGTGTCTCCTTGTCGAACTCCTTTCTCAGTTTTAAATTTCTTACTGTCTTTGTCTAGTCTAATAAAGGAGGTAGCACTCTCATATATTTTCTTCAAAATCATAATATATGGGGTATCTATGCCTTGTCTTTCCAGTGCTTGAAACATTGCCTTATGCTGTATGGAGTCAAATGCCTTTTCATAATCCACAAATGCCAGGCATAATGGTGTTTTATATTCATTTTCTTTCTCCATTAGCTGTGATATTACGTGAAGGTGATCCATAGTTGAGAATCCTGTCCTAAAGCCAGCTTGCTCTTTCAGTTGATTCTCATCAGGTATTCTTTCTAATCTGTTAGTAATGACCCTTGTGAACAACTTATAGATGTGGGATAACAAGCTAATTGGTCTATAATTTCCAATTTCTGATTTATCTCCTTTCTTATGCAGCAAAACTATGATTGTATTATTCCACTCCTTAGGCATCACACCTTTTCTAATGCATTTTGTGAAGAGTCCTGTCAGTTTTTGTGTCATGTCTCTTCCTCCCAATATTAACAACTCTACAGTAACTTCATCTTCCCCTGGGGCTTTCTGATTCTTCATTTTTCTTCAATGCATGTTCTACCTCATCAGGAAGAATATCGGGTATGTCATATGTGTTGCTACTTTTCAGTCCATCTTCCCTACTGCTGGCATCATTCCCCCGCTCCTTGTATAATTCTCTATAGTAGTCTTCTGCTATTTGAATTATGCCTTCTCTGCTGTTTATAAGTACACCATCGCTATTCTTCAGTTTCAGTATCATTTGTCTTTCTGTATTACTGCTCGTGGCTGCTGATTTAAATCCTTTGTTTTCCCTTAATGCTTATTCTACTTTTCTTGTGTTAAATCTTCTTATGTCCTCTCTGAGTCTCTTTCTAATGGCTTTGCATAACTCAGTATACTCAATTTTCTCCCTGTCAATGTTTTTCTTGCTCTTCATTTGTCGTCTTCAGTTCATCATGACAAGTGTTTCTTGACTAATTTTTTCTTCTTTGGATTTCTGTTTCCCTATAGGTTTCTTGGGCTTTATCACTTTCAGAAAGTTGTAGTATTCCTCATCGATATCTTGGTCCTGAGCAGTCTGCAGAAGCTCAAACTTGTTCTTAAGTTCCAGTACATACTGCTTTTTCTCCTCCTCTGTTATCTCAAAGACCTTTGTATTATTTACTCGAGTCAGTTTTTTCCTTTCCTTTCCTACATCTATATCAAGTGTACATCTTACCATTCGGTGATCACTTCCAACATTTACCTTATTCAGGACGGTAACATCATTCACAATATATCTTCTGTTAGTGAGGATGAAGTTGATTTCATTAGTTGTTAATCCATTTGGACTCTTCCATGTCTACTTTCTGTTCACCCTTTTCTTGAAAAAAGTGTTCATTACAGACAGTCCTTGAGATTCTGCAAATTCCACAAGTCTTTCACCTCTTTTATTTCTTTCACCAATTCCAAAATTTCCTATAGTTCCTCTTTCTGCGCTGTTTTGCCTTTTTCCAACCTTAGCATTGAAGTCCCCCATAATAATAGTGTAGTGATTTTTCTGCTCATCTAGAAGACTCTCAATTTCGGTGTACATTTCTTCAACCTCTTCATCATCATGGCTCGATGTTGGTGCATAAATCATTATAATCTTTAGCTTGTACCTCTTAGAAATCTTGAGTATTAGTCTTGACACCCTTGGTGATGTACTTTTGAATTCCAAAATGTTGTTTTTAAAATCTTTATGGACCAGAAAGCCAACTCCACCTTCACTCCTTTCACTGTTTCCATTGGTGTACAGCAGATTTCCACTTGATAAACTTATAAGTGATTCATTTCTTCTTCTTGTTTCAGCCAAACCGATGATATTCCAATTCACATTTTCTAATTCCTTTTCCAGCTCTAATATCCTGTCTTCACCGATGAGTGATCGTACGTTATAACAGGCCAAGTTCAGTTTCGGTGCATGGCAGCCTGGTCGTACCCAGAGATTCTTAGCACCCTCTGCTTCCACTCTGATCCTCTCGTTGCCATAAGAGGAAGAGTGAAAGCTGCTGGGGACTGAGGGCCATTTGTATTGTTGTGCTATCATATGCTGGACGGTTTGGTCTTTTCCTTTTCTTGCTGACCAGGCGTCTTAAAGAGAACCACTCTACACGTTCGTTGCCACCTAAGTGACGTAACAGGGCTTACCATCGAGAAGGTGTGCATGAGTGGATTTTAGGGAGGCAGGTCAACCGGATTTCTCCTAAATCTTCCGTAATAGAGAGATGTTGGATCCATCAGTGTTTTAGGCTGAGTGTCTGATAACACACAGGATACTTGTTCTCCTCTAAGCCCCGTACATACATATAGGTGGTTAAAACAGGAAGGGAAATACAATTTTTGTCCCAGCTAGACAAAATCATTTAAAACATTAGCATCACTAGAATTGTTTATAACAATAACATCATTAGGATTATTAAAACATTAGCATCAAACAGTCATGATACAAGGTAGTTCATTTACATAGGAATTATTTGGACATCTAGCTATACCTTAAAGATAGCCTCTCAGCCAAGTCCATGATCATGCATATCCACACATCTTTTCTCAATAGTCAGGATAATTCAAAAACTATCAGATTGAATAGGAGTCACAGATTACATCCACAACTCACTCCCTTGCTAATCAAGTGATCACTGTTCCAGTATATTTGGCCCATCTAGGTCTCAACCAGATAGACAACACAATTCTTAACCATTGTTGTGGAATGCTTTCATATAAGGGACCAAATTGGGTGGGGGGGAGTAGGGAGGATGTATATTGTGTTTTGCTAAATTTTAAATTTCATATAGGTAAGATGATTGAACAAAGGTGGTATGATAGGATTGTGCATATGCAGTTACCAACAAAAAAATATACAGTGGAATTGCACATAAGATTATTATCAATACGAATGAGTTGGCAGCAGTGTTAACACTTCATTCACAGCTCAAAGCTCTTCATAATGCTTGAATAAATACATCAATCTCAGAACCTCTTGATAGACCCCTCATATATTTCAGATTATTATCATTTATTTACAAATGTATCCATCTTTTCATCATGTAGGATGTGATATGAAGTTAGTTTTATGTAAGGGTACAATATTTTCCACTTTTCATTTAGGCAGATGAACAGAGTGATCGTCATTACGAGCTTTTGAATGAACCAGCACGAACCAGTAGACCAAACAGGGATGTGGTAAGTTCATATAAGAGCTGAAGCTGTTGAAAACATTTTTAACTTGTTCATTACATGCAAGTTTACTTAAAATTGTGTTTTTTAAAAATTCAAATATTCATTCTCAGATTACATTGTAAAACTAACTTGAATAGAATTGGATACCTTTCTTTCTGAGAAAGAAAACATTCAATTATTTTCTAGTAAACTTCAAGTAGTGCAGCATTTTAATGATTATAAATCCCCCCCCCCCTCCCCTGAACATACATACATACAAGCTGCATTGACTCTGTTTTATCAAAATCTGGGTGTATATTCAAATAAATTTGCATATGAAAGAAAATAAGTGTATACAAAATTTGCAACTTATCATTATTATTGGTAATAATGCCATGTT
Organism: Mastigoproctus giganteus; assembly: GCF_048544385.1. Taxonomy (NCBI): domain Eukaryota; kingdom Metazoa; phylum Arthropoda; class Arachnida; order Uropygi; family Thelyphonidae; genus Mastigoproctus; species Mastigoproctus giganteus. Next base: position 37,256,292 of record NC_143575.1, read on the forward strand.
GCCATGTTACAAAATCCAATTAAGAAGTGCTACAAAAATATTTAAAAAAATTTTTCATTTCCTCATCTAAAAACTGTTAATGAGATGGTTGCATTTGCATCCAATTTTGTATTTACTACCTCTCTGAATGCCTCTGCTCATGGTATAAAATATTGCAAATGCTATATGAATTTTTAGCTACTTTTCTTTTTAGATTTGAAATATTTTTCTAAAATAATAGTTAAAAAAATATGAATGATGTATATGCTCTCTTAATGTGGCTTATGAATTAGTTCCCCAGGCAGTCATATTACTGATGTCCCTGCTCTCCCCCTTCCCCCTCACTCAGTATCACAGTTGATTTAGTTCTTTAGTTGGAATGTCCATTAAACTTAGTGACTTATTCCCTAAGAAGAGGCAAAACTGGAATTGTTTTGTAATGTTGGGTTAAACCTTTGCTTAAAAGTAAATGAATAAACCTAGTTGAGTTATCAAAAGAAAAAACAAAGAATACCTTTATAGCTAATGTTAGTTAATGTTAATTACAATTAAAGTTAAACATGGGAAACTAATTGAGTGTTCAAAATACTCCTACATCCTGCCTACAAACCTTTCCAGTTCTCCCAGAAGATTTATACAAATCATGTGGTTTTTACCATTTTATGGAAGGTTTACTGTTCTTTCATTTTTGAGTCATTTTTGGGATATAGTAGTAGTAGTGGCATGTGATGCAAGAAAGCAAATGTATGAGCTTATGCAGCATCAGCCAAAAAAAAAAAAAAAAATCACACCATTCCCTCCAAATGCCTGTCCAGTTCCTCTTTAAATTTATTCAACCTATCAACTTCCACAACAACAGATGGAAGTTTGTTCCAGCAATTAACCACCCGCTGGCTAAAGGAAAATTTCCGCACATCTATTCTACATCTGTCTTTTCTTAATTTGAATTTATGCCCCCTTAGATTCGTAATCTGAACAAGTGGAAGGATCCCATCAGAATTCAGCGTGCTCAACCCATTCAAGGCCTTATATACCTCACCACCTATTCTATTCTCACATCTATTCTACATCTATTCTATTCTACATCATCTATTCTACTCACATCTATTCTACATCAGATCACCGTGCAGGTGCCTAGTCTCCAGCCACTGCAATTTGCAGAACTTAAGCCTCTCTTGGTAAGAGGATCCCTTCATTCCCCTCACCAATCTTGTTGCCCTTCTCTGTACACGCTCAAGTAAATCTACATCCTTCCTAAAATGAGGCCTCCAGACCTGTACGCAGTACTCAAGCCGTGGCCTGACCATTGCCTTATACAGAGGGATAATCACCTCCTTTTCCCTGGCGCCTCCGTAGCCAGGTGGGAAGGAGCAGCAGTGCGTAGCACACGCTTCTTGATTAGACCGGGGTTCGAGCCCGTCACCACCAAATACGGAGGATGCGGAAAGGTTAAGGAATGACCACCGCATATCCTGGAGCAATATGGCCTTAGTTGCTAATGCTCCTAAAAACCAAACAACAACAACAACATCCTTTTCCCTGCTAGCAAAATTCCTATATATCATTGACAAAACCCCATGACCTGCCCTGGCAGCCTGTCTGCATTGGTCAGAAAACTTCATATCTGCCTGCACAATTACTCCCAGGTCTTTTTCATTTTCTACCACCTTAAGTGTAGTACCACACAGTTGGTACGTTTCTCTGGGGTTACTTCTACCCATATGTAGTACTTTGCATTTGTCAAGGTTAAACTTCAGTTGCCACTTCTTAGCCCATCTGCCCAAATTATCTAGATCCTGTTGCAGTAGCACACTGCCATTACTGTCATTAACAACCCTGCCAACCTTTGTATCATCTGCAAACTTCGACATTAAGCCTGATATACCTTCATCAATATCATTGATAAATATACAAAACAACAGTGGACCTAACACCGAACCCTGTGGGACTCCACTAATAACATTAGTCCAAGAAGAGCAGCACCCATTGATTACCACCCTCTGTCTTCTAGCACTTAACCATCCTTTTATCCATTGTAGCAACTTACCCTTAATACCATTCTGCTCCAATTTGTACAATAGTCTTCCATGCGCAACAGTGTCAAAAACTTTCCTGAAATCCAAATACAGTGGTACCTTGGATTACGAGTAACTTGGTATGCGAGTGTTTTGCAAGACGAGCAAAAATTTTTAATAAATTTTAACTTGATAAACGAGCGAGGTCTTGCAATACGAGTACAGTCAGTCCTCGTATAACACGTGTTTAAACTACACGAATTCGATCATACACGATTTATAAATAGGGGAACGTTATCTTATATAACACAAACCGAATTCGCTTATGCACAATTAGCCTTTGTGTTTACAAGAAATGGCAGTAGAACGCAGAATCACCCCAACCGAACGCAACCCGATAGGAATGAAGAGAAGATTTTGAAAATGTATTTATGGTTTTTTATATCAGTGAAGGGGAAACACATTTCACCATAATAACGTAAAAACCAGCAATTCCAGCTATCGGTATAACCGCAAATGCAATTAGATCGAGTTTACTACCAGTTTATAACAGATTCCACTAGCAGGAACGCAACTGGAAATTGTTTTTATTGTTTTATGGTAGTAACCCCTAGAAATGTGCTTTAGTAAAATGTGAGGTGTTAATAGTGTATCTCTGCCTTTATGGTGTTGTTTATTCAGTTGCTACACGCGCGCAGCTTTGTTTATGTGTATCAAGCGTGCCTCCTCGTTTTGTAATAGGGCGAGCGATGAATCTGATTTCCGTGAAATCCTCAAAAGGAGGCAAAAGCAAGTGTCATTGGAAAGATTCCTTGTTAAAGTCGCACAAAAAGAAAAAATCAACAGATAGCAGTGATTCCGTTAGAGACAGTGAAAGTCGTCCTACCCAATAATTAATATATTCGATTGCTTTATGTATATTAAATTTAAATATTAAAAATATAAAAAGTTATGTATTTTGTATTAATCATTTTTACAGTATATGAATATTTTTGAGTTTTGGAACAAATCATCTGGGTTTCCATTATTTCTTATGGGGAAATTCGCTTTGATATACGAGTGCTTTGGATTACGAGCACGTTTCCGGAACGAATTATGCTCGCAAACCAAGGTACCACTGTATATGATATCAAAATTATTTTTTGCATCCAGTTCCTTTGTAACCACATCATAATATCCTATCAAATTTGTCAGACAAGACTTTCCCTTAACAAACCCATGCTGTGTCTGAATTATTGCTGCAGTCTTGTCTAGATGATCCTGCAATGCATCCTTAACCAGCGACTCCATTATTTTACCCGGAACAGAAGTTAAACTAACTGGTCTGTAATTACGCGTGTCACCCTTCGATCCCCCTTTGTGAATTGGGGATACATTTGCACATCTCCAGTCTGTGGGAACCTCCCCTGAGTCCAAGGATGCTCTCATAATTATGGCTAAGGGTTTGCTTAGTTGCTTTGCCGTCTCCTTTAATATAACTGGATAGATCCCATCCACCCCAGGTGCTTTTCTTACGTTTAACTTCAACAATTTCTCTTCCACTTTGCTCTCGGTTATTACAAAATCGTTAAGTATCTTGTTACAATTTGATAACCTTCTGCCATTTTCAAACCTTAATAATTCCTCACGTGTGAATGTAGATGCAAAATACTCATTCAGTTTGTTTGCTATCTGAGCAGGATCATCAACAGTCGAACCATCGATGTCAAGTGGACCGTTCAGATTCATCCCCTTCCTTTTAGAGTTTATATAAGTAAAGAAATCCTTGCTGTTTTTCTTAGCATCTTTTGCCAAGGATTTCTCGTAATCTGCCTTCGCCTGCCGAACCTCCTTTGTGACCTGATTACAGATTAACTTATATCTGCCATAGGCTTCTATGTCGCCTGAAAATTTATATGCATCCCATGCATTTTTCTTCTCTGTTACGAGTCTCATTAGTTCATTTGACAACCATTTAGGCCTAAACCTTGAACAATATTTCTTAATAGGTATGAACCTTTTAGTAGCTTCCACGATTAATTCCTTGAATGCTTCCCACTTAGAATTTACTGTTGGTAACATCGTCAGTTGATCCCACTGTACAGAATTTAAAAACTGTCGGAGATCACTGTACTCGCCTTTACGGAAGCAAAAACCCTTTCCTTTACCCCTGATAGTAGTTAAATCTTTAAGTAAATCCCACGTCAGTACACTGTGATCACTGCCACCTAGTGGTTCTTTTATCTGCAAATTCCTAATACATGAATGATCAGTGCTGATATGTCTTTCATGTTGTATCTTTCAGTACAGAAAGAGGCTGTGCTCAACATAATTACTTTTAATAAATTACTCTATCAGTCCTCTGATTTGATTAGTTTTAATCTAATGTTTTTAGTTTATTTTTATCTTTCTTAATTTTTTTTTTTTTACTACTATTTACTAAGCATTTGTTTCATTTTTAAATATTTTTGATTAGTTGGTGTTACAATAATTTTTTAAATTCATTGTTCTTTTATGTCATGCCTTTTCAGTTAACTGTATTTTTTTATTGTACTATAGAACTTCTAGTGCTTCACTTAGGTATGTTTTTTTTTTATCTCCTGAGTTACAATTATCTCTCTCATAAATTTTCAGAAAATATATTTTTGTTCATTTTTGGGAAATTTTATTAAATGCTTTATATTAATAGCCTTACATAACAGAATTGAATCTACTAAGGTTTTTTTCTTTTTGTTATCCCTTTTGCTTTTATTAGGCTCGTGCAGCCTCTTATGCCTCAGGTGGATCTTCTTATGCAAGTTCTAGAAGAAGCAGTGAAGATTCAACAGACACCGTTGACAGCAGGGAACTGAGAGTAAGAAGTTATAATCTTGATTAGTTATTTTCCTTTATGTTAATATATGTATGTTAATTAATTTGTTATTTTTATTACTTTTTTTAGGCATTATGTGAGCTTTAGTCCACTAGTCTGAAATCCTGTTGGATCTTCTGAAAATAAAATAGTTACACTTTAATTTCATTGTGAGAGGAGAAGGAAACTTAGCTTCTCTCAGAATTAAATAAATAAAATAATAATTAATTTCACACTAAGACTGGGTATACCCAAATGGAACAAAAAAAAAAACTTTTAAAAAATATTTTAAGTTTTGATATGAAGTATAATTTTATTTTTGTGAAAGAGTGAGTGGCATGACCAGATTAACCCATAAACTAATAAAGCCTAAATAGCCTTAAGCCATATGTTTTTAGGCCTTTCATTCCATATTTTCATAACTACCAGCTTTTCTGATTTTTCCAGATGTTATAAATTGTTACAGATTTATGGCAAGTCCCTGCCCCAAGATTTCTGTCAAATCTGATGTTTTTTAAATATGCATATGTGTTTTTCAAATATGGATCTTATTTACTCATGCCCAAAGTAGGAGAGATTTCAGTAGGCTAGATGGTTGTGGTGGCTGAAAGGATTAAAATGATCTACTACAGTCCTGTCAGTTTGACCTCTGTGCTAGGAAAAATTATAAGGGTGTAATATAGGATTATTTGGTCAGGAGGGAATTACAGGAATCATGCCATGGTTTTGTTAAGCTGAGATTATATTTGACTAATCTAATTAACTAATTATGAGATTTTCATTAAAGTAATTAAGGATTAATTTTGACATTATTTACTGAGTGGGTCACATAAACACAAACAGACAGTCATACTATGTTGGTAATTAACAATTAGTGGCAACAGGCTGTACAGGCACAAATGGTATAGCAGCTATTTAACAACACTCATGTGTTGGCAATTAAGTTGAAATTTTCCTGGAATGAGTTGGTACGAGTGAATATCAACCAGGTCTATTGTTTTCACACTTCTATTCACTTCTATTTTTCACACTTGCATTCAGATTTTGTTAATCTCTTTTACAGCCCATCCTCCCAATTGAGACCTCGGGAGTTTAATACTTCCATGCTGAAGACTTCAGCTAGCAGTAGTTGGAATTAGAGATGGCAAAAGTAAAAATACAATCAATGTATTGATCATATGATGATCAAAAACCATATATTGATATAATGAAAATTTATTATTTATTATGCTGTTTAAGTTCTTAACCAGCTGATAAAGTCATTTCATTGCTTCTGGATATGTGCACCCTAACTGGGACGAAGGTGTGAAATTCAAGTTTGACTCTTGGTTTGAGCATGTGTGAAACTTTAGATTTCAGTAAAACATTTTATTAAGTTTCACATTCACATGAATGACTGTTGTATAAATTGGAGCAGTGTGGCATTAGGGGCAAGTTGCTGTTATGAATAAATGGATGGTTAAGTGACAGTGACAAAAATAGTTATAGGTAGTTACTACTCTTCATGTATTAATGTTGTAGTGATGCCTTATGGGATACATAAATTTTAATGACATTAATCAGGGTATACCACTTTTGACAAGACCTATATAAACTATTTAGATAGGCTGATAAATGGTAGCTGAGATTTAACATGGAAAGTACAGTCTTGCATATGGAAAGCAGTAATTATAGGGTAACATGCCACCTGGGTACATTACTATAGGAGTAACACACCACTAAGATAATGCCAAATGCAAAATAGTTGATAATGAAAAGGACTTGAGTAACTGTGATACAATCTGATGTGAAGCCTCTGAACAGAGTATACAGGCTGCTAGGGCTGCTCGTGGATTTCTGTAAGTTATATATAGTAACTTTATAAGTAGAGATAAAGAGGTAATGATTCTGTTATATAAAGTAGTTAGGCCACATCTTGAATACTGCATGAGGGCATGGAAATCCTATTTAAGGAAAGATATGGACTTATTGAAGAAGAGAAGAGCAAGAAGATTGGTTAAAGAACCCAAGGGACATTCTACAGAGTTGAGGACACCAAGGGGTATATTGAGTTTTATAAGTTGCAGGGTTTAGAAACCTGGCATCTGTGGGGTGAGCCAGTTGAGGTGTTTAGGCCAAGAAAAGGTTTAAGTAAACAAAACACTTTATATTTATAAATTTAAATTAAGAGAGCTTAATTGTAGAATAGATGTGTGCAAATCTTCCTGTAGTCAAAGAGGGATTGACGGTTGGAATAAACTCCCACCTTTACTCTTGTGAAGATAAAAAGTTTATCTAAATTTAAAGAGAGATTGGACAAATACTTGAAATAAATGGGTAAATGAAGTGGGGAGTGACATCGATTGCTCTCAGTGTTCTCTTCCTCTGACTGTTGCTGTATAAGCTTGCTCTCTTTCATCATTTTGCCAGTATACTAAATGCATCAATATGGTGTTTCAAAATTGCCATTAGATGGTTCTGCACATGTATATCATAGTGTATACATCAACTATTATAATTTGGGTTGTTTTGTTTTAGTATTGGAGAGTAGCACATCCCCAAGTGTTCTTTAATTTGTGCCCTTATATACTTGTTTAGTATCTAAAATATTTTAGGTTAATTCTAATTATTGTTCTTAAAATGTATATGCAGTTAACTTGTGAGTTGCTCTTTTTTCTGTGAGTGTTGTTTTCGCTAGATGTATTTGGGTATAAGAAGCACTACTCAGTAAATTTAAAAAAAAAAAAAAAATCCCTTTTTGAAAGAAATTCAAATCCCATTGGTGAATTCATTGAGACTTTTCTAAGTTTGCCAGAGTAACAGCGATATTTTCTAAGTTTGCCAGAGTAACAGCGATATAACTTATACATTTTACAGACATGATACATCGTTACCTCAGACCCACCCCCTATCTGACATGGTGAGTATGACAGGCAGGCACAAAATTCTGCATACATGGCAAAAGAGTCATAAAATTGATTATGGATTTGTGTTCAGTATATAAATATCATATTAATTTATATCGATGCATTTATAACTTATTATAAATGCATTGTATATTTATGCTTATTTACACTTCTTTATAGATATCAAGCTTTCTAAACAATTTTATTGTTTATGCTTTTATTATCACATGGCCTATCTAATACTGTAACATATATATCACAGTTGTTTTTCCAAAGATTTGGTTCAAATAATTTGGCTGTTTGGTATTATTATTTGTACGTGAAACTTATTTATGTATAAGGAACGTAGAGAATGTTGTTCATGATATATTCATACTATTACTGTTGGCAGTTTTATTTTCCTTTAATTTTCAACAGAATAACTAATCACATGAAACCTGTGATTATTAACAGAATATTACCTAATGCACAGTTTAAATGTATGTTTTTAACCTCATCCCCAGATTAGCATTGAAAGTTTCAATAAGTTTTTTTCATTCCATTTATTTATGTATAGTAGTATTAAGTTACAGTCAACAAACTTGTAAAATCCAAGTTATCCAAAAAAATTTTACTTCATGGAATTCTACAAGACATTTTGTGGAAGAATATTATTGCAAGGCTAAATTTTGTTGAGTTTGAAAAGAAATATGCTTCTATCTTCAACCTATTATTGCAAAATCATGATTATCCAAAGCTTGGGGAGTCACTTCTCCATAATTCAGGAATTTAATAGAGTATGTCTACTGACAATTAAAAAGGTCTGATAGCTAGCTCTTGTTCTGCATACAAGGCTGATAATAAAATTCACTTCTCTATAAGAGAAAATTTTAATGTATGGAGGGTTCTGAGACATTCTGGCATTTTCCAGTTCATTTTCCTAAAGCATCTTAGACATGCTTAATTCAAATCTGGAGTTCTAGTTGCTCACTCCATCCAAAGGTATCCTCCTCACTTTGGAGGAATTTTTTGATTGGCTGGCTATGTAGAAGAGCACATTGTCCATGAAAATAAATTCAGAGGCTTAGTACCTCTGAAAAAGCCTTTCACAGGATTCAAGGATATCATTTTATACATTTGAGTGGCTGTGCTACCTCCTCAAAAATGTAGAGATTGGTACAACAGTTCATCATGATGCTCCCCCAGACTGCTACCACCACAGTAGATACCCCCTTGTCATTAACGTTAGAGGAATGGGAGCATGTTTCACGTGTTCTCAAGAAAGAACACGCCGAGAGGTAGTTTCAAGACTGAATCTCGATTCATTTGTAAATAGAGAATGTTGTCCCGTTGGTGTTTGATGCAGAATCAGATGGATTCTCTTATGAAAGGAGGTTAGGGAGAACACATCATGGGCCATCATTATAAAGTCCCTTTTCCTGAAACTTTCCATATACAGTTGTCTTGAAATTGTTGTTCCTGTCTGTTAAAAGCTTGAGAGAGTTTCTTGGCTCTCATCTCACTATGGCATCTCTCAGTGTTACTGCATCCCAGGACATCTGCTATTTCGCATTCATCCTGGTATGTTGCAACTCTTGGGTGACCCTGAACTCTCCTTTGAGATACCCTTCTTGTCTCCTAATGTTGCTGCAGTCTTCAAAATTACTCATGATGTATTTAATGCTCTGGACACCTGAACTTGCAACAGTCCTGCCATCATCCTCCCACAGTAGCCATCCACTACTTCAAATTTTCTAAAATTGACAAAACAAATGGCCCTCAGTTCCCAGCAGCTTTCACTCCCCCTCTTACTGCAGCGAGAGGATCAGAGTGGAAGCAGAGGGTGCTAAGAATCTCTGGGTACGACCAGGCTGCCATGCACGGAAGCTGAACTTGGCCTGTTATAACGTAAGATCACTCATCGGTGAAGACAGGATATTAGAGCTGGAAAAGGAATTAGAAAATGTGAATTGGAATATCATTGGTTTGGCTGAAACAAGAAGAAGAAATGAATCACTTATAAGTTTATCAAGTGGAAATCTGCTGTACACCAATGGAAACAGTGAAAGGAGTGAAGGTGGAGTTAGGTTTCTGGTCCATAAAGATTTTAAAAACAACATTTTGGAATTCAAAAGTACATCACCAAGGGTGTCAAGACTAATATTCAAGATTTCTAAGAGGTACAAGCTAAAGATTATAATGATTTATGCACCAACATCGAGCCATGATGATGAAGAGGTTGAAGAAATGTACACCGAAATTGAGAGTCTTCTAGATGAGCAGAAAACCCACTGCCCTATTATTATGGGGGACTTCAATGCTAAAGTTGGAAAAAGGCAAAACAGTGCAGAAAGAGGAACTATAGGAAATTTTGGAATTGGTGAAAGAAATAAAAGAGGTGAAAGACTTGTGGAATTTGCAGAATCTCAAGGACTGTCAGTAATGAACACTTTTTTCAAGAAAAGGGTGAACAGAAAGTGGACATGGAAGAGTCCAAATGGATTAACAACTAATGAAATCAACTTCATCCTCACTAACAGAAGATATATTGTGAATGATGTTACCGTCCTGAATAAGGTAAATGTTGGAAGTGCTCACAGAATGGTAAGATGTACACTTGATATAGATGTAGGAAAGGAAAGGAAAAAACTGACTCGAGTAAATAATACAAATGTCTTTGAGATAACAGAGGAGGACAAAAAGCAGTATGTACTGGAACTTAAGAACAAGTTTGAGCTTCTGCAGACTGCTCAGGACCAAGATATCGACGAGGAATATTACAACTTTCTGAAAGTGATAAAGCCCAAGAAACCTATAGGGAAAAAGAAATCCAAAGAAGAAAAAATTAGTCAAGAAACACTTGTCATGATGAACTGAAGCCGACAAATGAAGAGCAAGAAAAACACTGACAGGGAGAAAATTGAGTATACTGAATTATGCAAAGCCATTAGAAAGAGACTCAGAGAGGACATAAGAAGATTTAACACAAGAAAAGTAGAACAAGCATTAAGGGAAAACAAAGGATTTAAATCAGCAACCACAAGCAGTAATACAGAAAGACAAATGATACTGAAACTGAAGAATACCGATGGTGTACTTATAAACAGCAGAGAAGGCATAATTCAAATAGCAGAAGACTACTATAGAGAATTATACAAGGAGCGAGGGAATGATGCCAGCAGTGGGGAAGATGGATTGCACAGTAGCAACACATACAACATACCCGATATTCTTCCTGATGAGGTAGAACATGCATTGAAGAAAATGAAGAATCAGAAAGCCCCGGGTGAAGATGAAGTTACTGTAGAGTTGTTAAAATTGGGAGGAAGAGACATAACACAAAAACTGTCAAGGCTCTTCACAAAGTGCATTAGAAAAGGTGTGATGCCTAAGCAGTGGAATAATGCAATCATAGTTTTGCTGCATAAGAAAGGAGATAAATCAGAAATTGGAAATTATAGACCAATTAGCTTGTTATCCCACATCTACAAGTTGTTCACAAAGGTCATTACTAACAGATTAGAAAGAATACTTGATGAGAATCAACCGAAAGAGCAAGCTGGCTTTAGGACAGGATTTTCAACTATGGATCACCTTCACGTAATATCACAGCTAATAGAGAAATCAAATGAATATAAAACACCATTATGCCTGGCATTTGTGGATTATGAAAAGGCATTTGACTCCATACAGCATAAGGCAATGTTTCAGGCACTGGAAAGACAAGGCATAGATACCCCATATATTATGATTTTGAAGAAAATATATGAGAGTGCTACCTCCTTTATTAGACTAGACAAAGATAGTAGGAAATTTAAAATCGAGAAAGGAGACACAATATCTCCGAAGCTGTTTACTGCTGCCATTGAGGAAGCTTTCAGAAGATTAGACTGGTCGCAGAAAGGAGTCGATGTGAATGGAGAGTACCTAAACCATTTACGATTTGCAGATGACATTGTGGTTATAAGCCACGATCCCAAAGAATGAGGAAAATCTTAATCAGTTATGCACAGTTAGTAAGGATTTTGGACTAAAAATGAATATGACTAAAACAAAAGTAATGATGAACAAGTATGCCACTGAAAAAGAAATAATGATTGAAGAAGCAGTAATTGGAAAGGTGGAGTCATATACTTATCTGGGACAAGTTATTAGCTGTAATAATGATAAATGGCTGGAAGTCAAGAGAATAATAAATTTTGGATGGATAGCATTCAGGAAATATAGTCACATACTGAAGAGCAATATCCCAGTTTGTCTGAAACGTAAAATAATGAACCAGTGTATACTCCCCACCATTACTTATGCAAGTGAAACTTGGGCACTCACCAAAAGAATAGAAGATAAGTTGAGAACTACACAGCGAAGAATGGAACGAATTATATTGGGAATCAGACTGTTAGATAAGAAGAGAAACACATGGATTATGCAGCAAACTCAAGTAAAGGACATTCTTATCAAAACTAAAGAACTGAAATGGTCTTGGGCAGCACACATAGCTCGAAGACATGATGACATAAGTACTAAGAAAATAACAGAATGGTACCCAAGAGGAGCTAGAAGAAAACCTGGAAGATAAAGGCGGAGATGGATAGATGAAATTAATGAGTTTGTGGGTAGAAAATGGATGGCCAGTGCTCAAAACAGAAGTAACTGGAAAGTTGCTGGAGAGGCCTTCATCCTGCAGTGGATTGAAAATGGCTGATGATGATGATGATGATGACTTCAAATATTCTACATATCTTTATTACATTCTAGAGAAAGCCTAATTAGGTGTATCTTGTACCATGTTGTATTAGAAATTAGTGGTGCTATTACAGTATGTACTTTTATAACCTGTCTGATGTGTATGTTTCAAAGCTTAAATTTATATTCTGAATTTATCTTAATTTATTGAATTATATTTAAAAAATAAAAAATAAAAATGATTAACTTTTGAACTCCAGTGTATTTTACAGTGATTTGTGTTTCAAATAAGTAATTAATAGTTTGAAACGCCTTGCCATTAAGTATTTTTATTACTTAAAGGTCTATTTTGAAAGTGTGGGTATATATTGGATTTAATATATATTTTAAAATAGATAAAGCCCTATTAAGAAATAAAGGAATATTTTTACTGTTTTGCCATTAGCATCAGCTGACTGATTTGGAAGAAAAGTTCAGAAAAGCAATGATTAACAATGCTCAGCTAGATAATGAGAAATGTTCAATTTCCTACCAAGTTGATACTCTTAAAGATGACCTTGAAGAAATGGAAGAAAATTTTCTTAAGCTTCAGAGGGAGCATCGAGAGAAGTTAAGGGTATGGGTTCTCATTTAATATTTATATGATTCTGTTGTAATCATTTTAAGTTCCTTCATGTTACTGCACCAAACAAAAATTTTAACTTGAAAACTAAAAACGTTTTTCTAGTATTTCTGTTACAAAACTAAGGTTCTAGTTAAAGTGGATTTAATATGTTCATTCCCAAATTAAAAATCTAACTCTAAACTTCTAAGCATTTAGCAGAATCATTTTATGGGTTGTATATCATTTATTTCTGAACAGTTGCTAATTTTTTATATTTCTTAAATGGATGAGCTTCCCCCACTTGTGCCTTGTGTGGCCAAATGGTTGTTAGGAAGAGCCACACACACACACACACACACTACTATAGATAGTATGATTGTTTCTGAAAGTTGTACTTAGCACTGCACCAATATTGGAAAATTACCATTCCCTTTGTTTTTAGCTATAGCTATTTTAGCTTGTTAAAAAGATCTAAAAGGCAAACCTTTTGTATCCATCTAATTTAATTTATTGTCTATAATTCCTTGACTAGAGAGTTCTTGCATCAAGATTTCTGAACGATTAATTTTTAATAGTACTGTTTATTTATTACTTTTTTATTTTTGAATAAAAAAAAAAAAAAATACTATTGACTATACTAACCGCAAAGGCGGTTAGTATAGTCAATAGTATTGCTAACCTCTCACACCATCTCAAAAAGCTTGGGTTGGATTAATATCATTCGATAAAATTCAGGAATACTACCTGTTGGGATGGAAGGAACTTTTACATGCTTCATTTCCACTCTTGGCAAATTAGATGATGGTGGTTTGGCTTTTTTCTCTCCTTGAAACTTTTTTTTTTTTTAATTTACAAAAAAAACCAAAAAAAAAACCAGGCAAATTGTCTATAGAATGCACACAATTTACAGACATGGTGTTCTAACATCTCATGGTATTAGTTACCTTAGTGAAAGCCCTACAGCATCCCTTCAAACAGTATAATATCCAGTCTTTTTTTTTTATGTATTTCAATTTAAAAACTTTATTTTATATTAGTGCAAAAAGTCAAGTCTTATGTCAAGTAAAATACATTTAAAAATGCATTATTATACCTACAAACCTATAATAAGAACTATACCGCACATCAGAAATTTGTGTAAGTTAATTTTTCATTCACAGTTTTGGAATTAGTTTTGCTGTAAAGTAACAATATTTGAAAGAAATCTCACACATTGAACTTTGACAATTTTTATGTTCCAGGTATGGCAATAGTTTCCAGACTGGTTCTGTTGCAGTCATGCTCATTGAGTTGGAAAATAAATGGAAATGATACATTATAATTCAAACTTCCTCCAACAGATGCTGATACAGAGATTGTCTAGTAAGCTGACAAGTTGCCTGTAACAACCAGTTTCATTAGTAGCATTAACATTCTGTTTCCCAATTTTGTAATGGAGCAATGAACGAATATCAAATTTTGCTTTAAACTGGGAAAATTGGCAACAGAAATGTATAAAGTGTTAAAAATTGTTTTATGTTGATAAAACGTTGTCACACCAGTGTGTTTGAGTGATATATGTGGTTCAAAGATGGATATGAGGATGTTCACAATGACCCAAAGAGTGGGCAACCATAAACCTCTTGAAACGAAGGCTGAGTTGCAGAAGTTCAAGAAACTGTGGCAAGCAATCATTGTTTGATCCTCAGAATGATGGCTGATAAGTTGGATATGAATAAGGAGATGATTTGTCAAATTCTGTGTAAAGATTTAGGGAAAAGGAAGGTGTGGGCAAAATTTGTGCCTCACAAATGAGCAGAAGTAACAAGACAATCCTAATTTTCTCAACTGTATTGTCACTGGTGATGAGCGTTGGGTGTTTCAGTACAACCCAGAGACGAACCATCAGACTTCAAATGGACTTCAAAATCATTACTAAGGCCCAAAAAATTTAGTTTACAGAAGTCCAGGATCAAGGCAATGTTGATCATGTTTTTTGGAAAATGGTGTGATTCACAAAGGATTTGTACTTGAAGGGGAGAAGGTAAATGCTGCGTTCCAGGTACAGTACTTCAAAGACTGTTGAAGTGCATTTCCCATGTGAGGTGAAAGTTTCAAGAGAAAGGCAGCTGGTTCTTGTTGCACAGTGTACCTGCCCATTTTGCACTTGTTGTGAAGAAATTTCTGATGAAACATGGCATTGTACTGGTCAACTATCCACCCTACTCTCTCAATCTAGCACCAGTGGACTTTCTTTTCCAAGGTAAAAACTGCCCTCAAAGGAAGGAGATTTCAGTATGTCAAGGACATAAAGAAAAACGTTCCTGTCAAACTGAGCATCATCTCTTTGTTCACCTTTGCTGTCTCTTTTCAGAAACTTTTAGAATGGTGTAATAAGTGCATTCAGTCAGGTGGTGATTACTTTTAATAAAAATAAAACCATTTTTGAGCTCCTTCACTTTGTGTTCTTTTTATTGCATCGGTCTAGGAGCTTTATTGCCATGCTTTGTATATTATATGAATTATGGGTGGGTTTTTTTTTTTTTGATTTCCCCAGATTGTTATAGCTACCAGACGAAGTTGAGCGAGCCGACCGGGCTAGCCGAGTGGGTAAAGTACCTGCCCGGCAACCCAAAGGTCGCGGGTTCGATTCCCGCCTCGGGCTTGGATCAAAGTACTGCAAAAAAAACCTTGGGAGGTGCAATATGGCCACAGAAGCCGATGCGCCAACAACTACCAAATCAAAAAAAAAAAAAAAAAAACCAAGTTGAGCTCTTTTTCAATTCTTTATTTCTATGATGTCTTTAGATACTTCATTGATCCCAAGCAGGTTAAGCACAAGGTTTTTTAGTGCATATAATGTATATTTTTGAAATGCCTACAGATAACCAAAACAAAGATGTGGGTACCTCACATCTGTTATAGTAGCTTTTGATCAGTATTAGAGAGATAGCTATGTAGTAGGCATAGACTTCTGACTACTACATAGCTATATAGTAGTCAGAAGTCTATGCCTTTTTCAGTTTCTGAAAGTTGGAGATAGCTACTAACTAACACAAAACTTCTCCTTTTGTATGGGGCGCATTTCAATGTATAAGAAGGCTGAAGATTGAAGAAGTGTTTTGGAAACATGTCACTCTCTGTTGCTGCAGTGCCACACAGTGAAGACACCAATTCTCATTCTACCTTCTTTAGAAGAAACTTCATAGGTGGAAGACTTATCCAGAAAAATAGACTATGATCATGATTTCAAAAAGGATACTGAAGCGAATCTTCTCATTTTCTTAATCAGTGAGAATTAGATAACTTAATCAGGAAAATAGTTCTCATAAAATTCAGTACATAGCTCTTGATATTTCATCTAAAAGTGGAATTTTTTTTTTTTTTTTTTTTATGTGAACCCCAAACACGAGAGGTATTAGAACCTATAGTACTTAGTACTGTGCTTGGGTGGGAGGTTGAGAGGACGAAAGAAGATATTTGTTGACATTGGACTTGAACTTCTGTAGATTGTAATTTTAAGGAAATACATATGAAGGAAGGTTGTTCCAGAAAACGGCAGTTGAATGAATAAATGAGGAAGATGAAAAGTTGGTTCTGTGGGTTTGAAGTTGGACAGTAAATGGATGTTGGCTGGTGGAGGCACGTGTTCGGACTGTTTTAAAAGAGAGAGCGGGAATTATAGAAGCCAATTCAGAAGAACAGTGCCCATGGAAGTATCTGTAGAAGAGGCATGCAGCAGAAACAGTACGTCTATGAGAAAGCGAGTGGAGAGACTCTGTTAGAGATGAATCATTAATTAACTAACTGCCCTCTTCTGAATGGAATCAAGAAGCCTGAGAGAGGTTTTGGGGGCACCACCCCAGATGTGGGAACAATATTCCATGGCAGGGCGGATTTGCGATTTATACAGAGTGAGCAGCTGTTTGGAAGAAAAGTAACGCCGAGAGCGAAAGAGAAAACCAAGTTTTTTAGATGCAGAGGAAGCAATATTTGTAATGTGCTTGTGCCAAGAGAGATTAGAAGTCAGGGTAATCCCCAAAAGAGATATATCATTTTGCCTAGAAATCGGAGTGTCACTAAAGATAAGCATAGGAGCAGAAGAATCCTTTTTGCGAGATATAAGACAAGACCGAGTTTTAGAAGGGTTGAAATCAACTAAGTTTTCTTTGCCCCACTGGAGAATTACCTGAAGACCGACATTTAAGGAATTGGTAGCAGATTTTCGAGAAGTAGAAGCTGATTGAGCAGGACAAGGTTTCTCAAAATGGAAAGTGGAATGCAATGTGCTATCATCGGCAAAACTATGGATAGGATTTCCAGTCAATGGAAGAAGGTCATTAATGTACAAGAGGAAAAGAGTGGGGGAAAGAACTGAACCTTGGGGGACACCGGCATTAATGGAGAAGTTAGAAGACAGAGAGCCATCTACCATCACCCTCAGTGAGCGATCAGAGAGAAAACTGGATAACCAATTACTAAAAACAGTTGGCAAACCATAAGATGGAAGCTTGTTTAGAAGACCTTTATGCCAAACACGATCAAAAGCCTTTAAGATGTCAAGAGCAACTACTTGTGTTTCATCGAACCTTTCCATTGAATTAGTCCATAAATGGGTAACATAAGCCAGAATATCACCAGTGGATCGACACTGACGGAATCCATACTGGTGATCGTTGATCAGACAGAAGGTTTCTAGGTAGTTTAAGAGTTGGCGGTTAATTGATTTCTCCATTACTTTAGAAAGAGTAGAAGTAATTGCAATGGGACGATAATTGGATGGGAGGGATTTGTCACCCTTTTTAGGAACTGGCCGGATATGAGCAAATTTCCAAGCAGAAGGAAAAACACCTTTGGAATAAGAAAGTGAAAAAAGGCGGCAAAGAATAGGAGTAAGTTCAGGAGCACAGGTTTTGAGAACAAGTGGAGAAATACCATCAGGACCTGGTGCTTTCTTAGCATCAAGATTCATCAAAATCCTTCTGATATCCTTTTGACGGAAGACCACAGGAGGCATTGAATGGAGAGTGTTGGGAATGGTGGGAGGTGTTTTACCAAGATCATTAATACAAGAGCTGGAAGAAAAATGGGATGCTAGCAGGTCAGCTTTATCCTTGGCTGAAGTGACAACAGAACCATCTGGTTTGGACAGAGGTGGGAGCAGAGATGGGCAAAAGTTGCGGCCAATAGCTTTGGAAAGAGACCAGAATGCTCGGCTGCCATTACAGCAAGAAGCAAGTTTTCTACTCTTAGCCTGTTCAAACTCTAGTTTGGACTGATTAATAACTGCTTTACAATTGTTGCGAGCTTTGGTGTAGGCAGAAAATGACACTGAAGAATTAGAAACAAGCCAATTACGATATGCAACATTCTTCCCTTGAACAGCCTTAGCACATTTATTGGAAAACCAAGATTTAGATAAAGGACGAGATTTTAAAGTGGAGTGTGGGATAAAGGATTCCATTCCTGCAATTTACTAGATTCGGCAAGGTATTTACAAACAGCTAAGGCACTTTGTGTTTGCATATAGTTTCGAGTTCTTTCTAGTTTATAAATAGTTTTTGAGTTCTTTTTGCTACTGCCCATGTGGGAATAGTCTTTTTGATGAAGTTGGCTCAATTACAGTCCAGCAAAAGTGGCATCTGTTCATCAACAGCTCAACAAGTTCAAAGGCTGCTTAGCTTAATAACAGGAATAATTTCCTTCAATCTTGTGGCTCAGTCAGTTTGTACGAAGGAAGATTACAAAAATATGAGGTAATTGTTGGAGAAAGTTAACTATAAAAGCTACAAATAGATGTCAGCGGGGATTTCAATTATAAATTATAAATTTTCTTGTTTATACTCCAGCACGACCACCAGGTCAGTGGAGTTTACAATAAATCAGTCAGTACAAATGTTAATCGTATTTAGCAGTCACAGGCTTAAACACCTGTCCCCTCAAAGAGCGTGTGCTACTGCACTCGCACTCCTGACCACTCGGTTACGTCAGGCCTGTCAAAGTAGAGTAGATTTCATCAATTGGCAACATACTGTTTTCCAATATGCAATTTTTTCTAGATATGTTTCCCAGTACTTCTCGGTGTCATTGAAGATAAAGCAATGTATCACGCATTAGATTTATTGCAGCATGAGTTCTCTTAATTTCAGCATGAGGGCCTACCAGAAACTGTTATGAAAGAAGAAAGAAGTTATGTACAGCGATCCTTTGTTGCAGAATTGACAAGTGCAAATGGAAACTTGAAATATCTCAAGTCATGCTTGGCATTTTAATAAGTTTTCATAGCAGTGCTGAGTGTAAGAGGATATTCAGCCAAGGGGGGGGGGGAAATCAGTTCAGACCTTCTCTTTCTGATGAAACTTTGGAACTGCTCTTGACAGCTATGTCTAGATAGGGCTATTATTATAAACAAAACTTTCACTCAACATTTCTGAAGAGGGCAATGTCTACAACATGATCAGTTGATGATGGTTAACAGAATCCAAAAAAGAAATCCACAGACAATAAAACCCTAGGTGCACTAATGTTTGAAAGCACACTGTACTGGTAAATGATCCTGTGATTGTATCTTAATATAAAATGCATATGGTATAAGTGAAATTTAATTTAAGGTCCAAAGTCTGTTTTTAAAATCTACTTTCCAAAAATCAAAAGTTGGCAACTGTGTTTGATGTGGCTGTCACAGCTCAGACTTGAAGCTGAGAATAGAACAAAAATTATAACACGTGAAATTTTGAGTTATATATGTTTAAAGTTTATGGCATATAGTGAAAAAAAAAAACGTTTTTTTCAACATGGGGTGGTTCAAAAAGGTATATTCATTGTGGGGCATAAATTTCAAACGTATCCGATTTGAAAAGCAGTATTTCATAAAAGTTAATATGCAGTGTTAGCAGGTAGCAAGAAGGCACATAATGTCTTATCAGTAATTTACTGTACCTTTGCATCTTAGGGTAGAGAAGGAGGAGATTATTGTTTTGTTGTACATTTCAGTGGCAAGACTGCATTTGGAATATTGTGTTCAGGTTTGGTGGCCACATCTTGAAACATGAACACAATATTCCAAATGCAGTTGAGCTCTCTGAAAGAATCCAAGCAGAATATTTTTCCATTGCTTTAAAGGGACATTCTTACAAGAAAAGTTATGAATATATGCATTACAGAACTTGGAAACTAAGCATCTCAAGAGTGTTTGATTGAGGTGTATAAAGCATGGTAGAAATTGCATATTGAAATGAGACATAGAAACTGTGAACATTTACCTGGTAAGAAATAAAATTGTTTCTTTAATTTAAAAGCAGTGTCAGAGTGGTACTTTCTGACGCTGGGTAGAATATGAAAAATATAGATTGTTAGACTTGTGTTGTGTAGCAAAAGCCTGGCTTCTTTGTGACATTTGGCCTGTACTAATATATTTAATATTTAGAAATTATAAATGTTTTCTATTCTTGCTGTAATTGAACCTTAACTTTGTTCACCCCTAGGATTTTGATCAACTGCAGAAGGATTTCAAGACAATGTACGAAGAAATTGCCTTTTTACAGGAACACCTTAAGCAAAGAGATCAGTTAATAGAGGTCTGTAATAAGTTTTTCATAATTACATAATCCTGAACACATCACTGATGAGTTAGCATACCTCGTAGAGGAATGTTTATTAAAAATTACACATTGAAGCAAAATTTTTGAGAATGATTATATTTTGGTTGTTTTAGAAGCAATTTTATGAGAATAATTGTCATTTATTTTGTTTAATCCTGTTTACTCTAATAAGCTCAGTATCATTGATTATAAATCTCAGCTGTTGTGAGTGGGTAAAAATTCCACTGATATAATGGTGGATATTAATAAAAAAAAAAATTGAATATTATGTATAAAATCAGTATTGATATGTGTTAGGGAAGCTGTGTGATTTTGATACAAACAGGAATCCTCTCTGTGCAGGGTGCATCAGATGTCCCATTATTATCATTTTAGTTCATTCTGCTCTGTATTTTTCATCATGCTCTTTTTTTGAGTTTGTTTCTGTTTGTGTTTTGATTTTTAATTGTTTTATGTTTCTTGAACATTTGAATGTCAGTGCTAGTGTGTGCCTGATAGAAAACTTGGTATGGACCAGTCACCTTCAAAATTTTTAACCCCTTCAAGAGCCCTATGGCGATCAAAATTTTCCTGTGTGGTTTCCCATAATATGCACATAGATCTACTTTTTGATTGAATGCCACTTCAAACAATGTATCCATAAAAGTATGATTATTTTTTAAATTATTTATTATTATTTTTTCCATTTTATTTTTTTCATAATTAATTTTCCATTACATGCAGTCGTCTCTTATCTGTGTTTCCATCTAATTGTCAACATGGTTTATTATAGTGACACCCAGATTGCTTTAAAAATCAAAGAATATTGCAACAAATATCATTTGCCTGATTTTGTGCTTACAGAAGCAAAATTCTCTGGAATTCAGAATCAGAAGTTAATGAAGTTGAATTATTGATGAGACAAAAAAAAAAAAAAATTATGCGAAGTTTTTTTTTTAAATTAATTTATTTATTGTGATTTGATAGTAATTTTACTGTAATGTTAGGCAATCAAGTCAAAATAAGAACAAAATAATATCTAAAAGCGAAGTTGTCATTTTTAAAAAAATATGTTTTATAAAGCAACTGACTTCACTGGACCCACCCCTATCAGCAACTCACTACCCAGAGCTCACACATGTTCAGAAAACTCACTTGTGACAGGGTTAAACAAGTTCTCACAGTGTCTAAAATTTGTTAACTAGTCAGTCAGCCCTTCGAATTAGAGTGTTTATTAATTACTTATAAATGGTTCCCTTTCAAGTAAAAGTCTCCCTGGACCAAATATTCCTTTAGTCATCTTGCATAAACTTTGGAGTTATTTATGACAAAATTCAGTTTTGTTCATCGCTGCAGCCACTTTGCAAACAAATTTACGAAAGCTACCTGGGTTTCAGGACTAAATCTTCAACATGCGCATTAAGCCAACATCATCATTAGGCATTTCAGCAAAATCATAATACTCGATATACTTTGCACTTTCTCACAATTGGTCTGGAGTCTACTCTTAATTTCAAATACGTGTGTGTGCACTCGAATGCTGTTTCCTACACTGCCCTAAATCACTAACTGAATTCACAAATAGTATTTTGCATTCGGTTAGTATGTTGACATTAATTAAAACCTGTAAGTTGAAGGGTCCCCATCTCTCCCTTATATTTTGCTAAACTACTTTACAGTGTGAAATTTGCATGTTGCTTGTAATTTTATAAGTATATAACTCTTTGCATTTTTCCAGAATAGTCCATTGGTTATTTGTTATTTGGTTTTTAGGAGCATTAGCAACTAAGGCCATATCGCTCCGGGATATGCGGTGGTCATTCCCTGACCTTTCCGCATTCGGTGGTGACGGGC
The DNA here is from genome assembly GCF_048544385.1 of Mastigoproctus giganteus. Lineage (NCBI taxonomy): Eukaryota > Metazoa > Arthropoda > Arachnida > Uropygi > Thelyphonidae > Mastigoproctus > Mastigoproctus giganteus. Next base: position 37,278,683 of record NC_143575.1, read on the forward strand.
TCGAACCCGGGTCTAATCAAGAAGCGTGTGCTACGCACTGCTGCTCCTTCCCACCTGGCTACGGAGGCGCCATAGTCCATTGATCTGTTTATGTAAATCGCTTGTTATATTATAGTCAGACCTCTATATAACGAAATCGATCATTCGCTTGAAAAAAATCATTAAACAGAAATTTTGCTATAAAAAATATTACCTTTTCAACAATGAAGAATACTGTAATTCCAACATTCAGAAAAACAGTAAAAGATGGGAAATAAATCAGAAATAAGTGGGAATGAAGAAATTTTCTAACATTTTAAACAATTTATTAATATATATATATATTAAAAAATGACTACTTACATGACGCGCACAATATATTACTACACTTCTAAGAATTATTTCGTAAAATATTTGGTTATTTTTTGTTGTACACTGGATTTAACTGTACACTGTTCATAAAAATGTTTGCATTTGTTTAAACACTCAAATATATTTTCTGGCACATTTTCTTCACACTGAAGGCCTTGACACAAAATTTCAAATGCTGCAACATTTCATGTTTGGATGGTTTAATATTGCCTTCTTTGACAATCGTGACAATATCACATCATTGATATTGTCACAATTTTTGAATACTCTCCAAAATGTTGGAGTCACTCAGATATTCATATACTATGAAATCATTATCAACTTCTAAAAATTCGTCAAGAACAGTTTCTCCACTGATCAAACTGATTGGAGTTCTTTCCAAGATTGCTCAATATCTTGTTGTAGTAGTTCATCCCTCTCATTTCCACTGTAGGTTAAGTACTTTTGCAGGTGTTTTTTGCAAACAATTCTTAACCTGCTTTTGCAAAACAATTCTTAATCGTTTCTGTCACATCTTGACTCCACACTTTCACCAACTTGGATATGCATATCTGCAAATCTATAACAGAATCTATAGGCTGGTTGGTTTCTATTCTCAGTATAATTTTTTTCAGTATGCACGTATGGTAGTGCATTTTCAGATTCTTTATAATGCCTTGGGCCATTGGCTGCAGTTTAGATGAAATATTCAGAGGGAAGAAAAGAGGCTTCACTCTTGTAAGTTTTGAAATTACCAAGTGAAGGTGGGCAGGGCAGTTGTCAACAATCAACATGATTTTTCTGTTTTATTTCATCTTTCTATCAAAATTTAAAATCCACTATTAACAGAAAAATATATATTGTACCACCAGAAAACAGTAACTAAAATTTAATGAGAACTAAATAGAATAAGACAGGTACAAAAATAATAAAATAGAATGACTACAGAAGATTTCGAGACTATGGATCTCTTCCTCAGCTATAAAATGCATAAATATGTTACATATGAAATCAAGAATGTGCCGGGCGTGGTCATGCCAGTCAGACAAAGAGCGTGCATGAGGCAGGTGCACATAATGCTAGGAACATTCACTGGGCATAACTAGGTAATTCTTTCTGTGAATGTAGGATGCACCATGAGGTGTATGCCGGTGCTTGTCACATTGTAAGATAACTGTCTCTGTGATGGGGTGCATGCTCCCACCTCTGTTGCGATTGAAGACATTATGGCATCCGAAGTGACTCAAGCCACAACCGTTGATGGTAATGATAGAGGTAGAATTTTCCAGATATATGAAGTGACTCGAGCCACAACCATTGATGGTAATGATAGGGGTAGAATTTTTTTCAGCCTGGTCTGTATTGTTAACAGAAGGGACTGCTTCTACAGGGATGGGATACACTTAAATAGAAAGGGTGCAAAAATATTTGCTGATGCTATCGAGGCAGTGTTAGGTGGGTCGGAAAACTGCTAGCTTGGGGGGATACAAGGACTAATAGATTAACAGTAGCCACTGGCAGAGGTGAAAGTGATTCTTGCACTGCTTCTATTGGAATGAGCAGAAGCCTGGAAAACAAGATGCAGGATATTTCAGAGACTGCTGGGAGTCATTGCGGTACAAGTAAACATATGGGTTGTGTTAGGGTAGCTAAGAAAAAGAACATGTGCATGTATACTTGCGTGTACACCAATACTAGGAGTTTGGTAAATAAATTTGATGAATCTGATATCCGAACAATATCTGCCTACAAAGGTGGATATTTTTTGGATATCAGAGACATGGTGTCACACAGATATAAGGAATGCAGAACTGGAATTTGGGGAGTACAACGTCTACAGAAAGGATAGAAAGGGAAGAGGGATTATGCTATTAGTTAAGAAACACACAAAAGCCAAGGGAGTGAAGCCATTCGACATCGCTGGACAGTGCAGTGTTGAGTCAGTTTGGTGTGACATAAGCATTGGGAGATCAAAATTGAGAGTAGGAGTGTGCTATAGGCCTAATGACTCTGATGAGTATAATAAGAAACTGTACAGGGAAATAGAGTGGGGCCAGTAAATCAGAGAATCTTATAATGGGGGATTTTAATTTCCCAGATATTGACTGGAATTTGTGGGTTGGTCACTCGCACACTAGCAAGGCCTTTGTGGATTTATTGGATGATTGTTTTCTACATCAGCATGTTAGAGAGGCAACTAGAGGGAGTAATACTCTTGATTTGATTATCAGCAGTGATTCTTCATGCATTAAGAATCTGCAGATAGAGGAACCACTAGGTGGCAGTGATCACAGTGTGCTGAAGTGGGATTTACTCAAAGAGGTAACTACCATCAAGGGTAAAGGGAAGGGTTATTGCTTTCGTAAAGGAGACTACGATGGTCTGAGACAGTATTTAAATTCTATACAGTGGGACCAACTGATGATGTTACTAACAGCAAATTCAAAATGGGAAGCATTCAAAGAACTTATCTTGGAAGCTACTAGGCTTTACATACCAACTAAGAAACATTGTTCAAGGTTTAGGCCTAAATGGATGTCAGATGAACTAATGAGACATATGGCAGAGAAGAGAAATGCATGGGATACCTATAAATTAACACGTGACACAGAAGCCTATGATAGATACAAGTTGATCTGTAACCAAGTTACAAAGGAGGTTAGGCAGGCGAAGGCAGATTACGAGAAATCTTTGGCAAGGGATGCAAAGAAAAACAGCAAAGAGTTCTTTACTTATGTAAACAATAGAAGGAAGGGGATGAATCAGATTGGTCCACTTGATATTAATGGTTCAACTGTTAATGATCCTGCTCAGGTAGCTAACAAACTAAATGAATATTTTGCATCGACATTCACACATGAGGAGTTATTCAGCGAGGGCAATGTCAGAGGTGTATTCAACTCTGGTAATAAGCTAGATAATCTTGTAATAACTGAGAGTAAAGTGGAGGAGAAATTGTTGAAGATAAACACAAGAAAGGCACCTGGGGTGGATGGGATCTATCCAGTTATATTAAAGGAGGCAGCAAAGGAAGTAAGCAAACCCTTAGCCATAATTATGAGAGCTTCCTTGGACTCAGGGGAGGTACCCATTGACTGGAGATGTGCAAATGTGACCCCAATTCACAAAGGAGGATCAAAGGCTGACACAAGTAATTATAGACCTGTGAGTTTAACTTCTGTTCCAGGAAAATTAATGGAGGCACTGGTTAAAGAAGCACTGCAGGATCATCTATACAAGACTTCAGTTATAGCTCGGACAAAGCATGGTTTTGTTAAGGGAAAGTCTTGCCTGACCAATTTGATTGGATACTATGATGCAGTCACAAAAGAACTGGATGCAGGGAATAACTTTGATATTATATATTTGGATCTTAGAAAGGCTTTTGATACTGTTGCACATGGAAGACTGCTGCACAAATTGGAACAGTGTGGCATTGGAGGCAAATTGCTGCTATGGATAAAGGGGTGGTTGAGGGGGAGAAGACAGAGAGTGGTAATCAATGGACACTGCTCATTGTGGACTAATGTTATTAGTGGAGTCCCTCAGGGTTCAGCGTTGGGTCCATTATTGTTTTCTGTATTTATAAATAATATTGATGATGGTATATCAAGCTTAATGTCCAAGTTTGCAGACAATACAAAAGTTGGCAGGGTTGTTAAGGACACTACTGGTGCTATGCTGCTGCAACAGGATCTGGAAAGGTTGAGCAGATGGGCTGAGATGTGGCAAATGAAGTTTAACATTGACAAGTGTAAAGTACTACATATGGGAAACAGCAACCCCAGAGCAACGTATCAACTCTGTGGTACTACACTGACAGTGGTAGAGAATGAAAAGGACCTGGGGGTAATTGTGCAGGCAGATATGAAGTTCTCTGAGCAGTGCAGGCAGGCTGCAAGAGTAGCTCATGGTGTCTTATCAATGATATACAGGAATTTTTCTAGCAGGGATAAGGAGGTGATTATTCCCTTGTATAAGGCAATGGTCAGGCCACACCTTGAGTGCTGTATACAGGTCTGGAGGTGCATTTCAAGAAGGATATAGAGCTGCTGGAATGAGTACAGAGAAGGGCAACAAGGTTACTGAATGAAACAAAGGGTTGCTCTTACAAAGAAAGGCTTAAGTTTTGCAAATTACAGTGTCTGGAGACTAGGCACTGGCAAGTTGATCTGATAGAGGTGTATAAAGCCTTGAATGGGTTGAGCATGCTCAATGCTGATGAGATTCTGCCTCTTGCTCAGAATAATCACCTGAGAGGGCATAAATTCAAATTGAGGAAAGACAGATGTAGGATAGATGTGCTGAAATTTGCCTTTAGCCAATGGGTAGTTGGAACAGACTTCCATCCCTTGTTGTGTTGTGAAAGTTGATAGCCTAAATAAATTTAAGGCTCAGCTGGACAGGTATTTTGAACAAACGGAGGGGGGAAATGGAAGGTTTTTTTTTTTTTTTTTTTTTTCTGGCTGATGCTGAATAAGCTTGCTTTCTTCATCATATGCCTCTGCTAATGCTAATGACATTAGTGTTCAATGATCTCGGTATCACTCCATGGATTGAGGTTGTGCTGCATGGACCAATAGTGTTCTGCTATGCAGGGTGCTTGGAGTCGGCAGACCAGATGTCCCATACTCTGTGATGCGGTCCTGGATCCTCCTGGCAGTTTCCCTCACATAGCAGCTTCCACAATCATGCCAGGTGATGCAGTATATCAAGCCACTTCATAGAGAAGAGGAAGAGATAGATGTTTTCATCCTCTAGACAAGGAACTGCAATTTTCTACTGAGATGCTGCAAGCACGTTATCCGGTGCCCATGTAGCACTTTAGAAAGTCATTCTGAAACGCCTGGATAACATGGGATGTAGGTGGTAGAGATCGTCTCATCACTACTGGGGCACCTAGTGAGTGCGGAAAGCTCACGAGCTTTCAAATCACATTTGTCCAGGGCATAGGCAGGATAGCTACAGCTTGTAAGGGCATTATTTTATTTAAAAAGATTCACTATGTCTATTGTCCATGGAGCTGGAATGGATCCAGGCATGGGTGAGTAGGGTGTGCCCAGTACTGTGTAAGTGGCTGGGGGCATGCGCTGAACTGTAGTTAGTAAATTGGCCACCATACATGGGTTTTTGGTAGACTGAAGTTTTCAGATGTGAGCTTGCATGTTGCACCAGAACATCCAGGAAGAAGAGGGTGTTGTTTGATTCTAATTTGATTGTAAACTGTATGAAGGGTTAGGGAGTTGAGATGCTGCACTAGCTGGGCTTCTGAACCTCGGGAGATAATTGTTTGTCTACGTACCAGAGGGTGACGTAGACAGTTATGTTTAAGAATATGCAGTCCTCCATCTCAATGTTTGCTATGACAGAGCTGATTGGGGCACCCATGGCCAGACTGTGAATTTGCTTAAAGAGGAAGTTGGCAAACATGACCACGCTGCTGAACAAGCACAAGTTGAGAGCAGAACAAACATCTGTGGATAGTGAGGTTCTGTTGGGAAAGGCGAGATTTTTATCCAGAAAGTGTTGTGCACATGTGATGGCTTGTTGTACTGGGACTGATGAAAACAAGGAGACAACATCAAAGGAGGGTATTATCTGGTCCTTGGAGATAGTGAGGTCTTTGACAAGGTGTAAGAATTCTTCACTGTTGGAAACAATACAGCTGGTATTTCCTACAAGAGGTGTCAACAGTTGGGCAATATACTTTGAAAGCTCGTATGTTGGTGAGTTGCAGCAAAAAACATTGGGCCTTAGAGGGATGCCTGGTTTGTATCATGCACCCAGTCATAGAGACAGTTGTCCCACAATGTGACAAGTGCTGGCATATACCTCATGGGTGCACCCTACATTCGCAGCAACAACTACCTAATTCTGCCCAGTGAATGTTTCTAGCATTACGTGCACCTGCCTCATGCATGCTCTTTGTTTGTCTAGCATGATCACGCCCGGCACATTCTGGATTCCATATGTAGCATATTTACGTATTTTATAGCTGAGGAAGAGATCCATAGTCTCGAAAGCTTCTCTAGTCATTTGATTTTATTTTTTTTGTACCTGTCTTATCCTATTTAGTTCTCATTAAATTTTAGTTACTGTTTTCTGGTGGGACAATATATATTTTTCTGTCATTAGGGAACCTGGAACAAAGAAGCCTCTTCACCTTTAAAATCCACTGTTCAAAAATTTCACTTGTCATCCCAGATTTTTTGTTGTAGTTGTATTCCAGCTCTAACAACTTTACTCCTTTGAAACATTGAAGTTGTTTACTTTCTTCAGTTCTCCATTACAAGCCATATTTGCACCAACCAAGGCTGTAATTCTCTGCTTACTATTTTTACCACCGAAACATTATCACCTTTAAAAGTCAGTGTCTTGTTTGGCAAACATTTAAAAAATAGACCTGTTTCATCAACGTTGAATATGTGTTTCAGCTTGTAGTCCTCCATATTTTTTCTTTTTTTTTTTTCTTTTTTTTTTTTTTCAAAACTGTTTCTTTCCAGTGGGTACAGGCTTCTTCGATTATAACCCCACTTTAACCAGAAATAACTTTTTTTGAATAAGACTAATTACTGTATTTAATAAACACTCATATACCACGTGAAATTAATAATATACACCGATGAGCCAAAATATTATGACCAGCAAGTCATTATGCAAATCGAAGCAACTGCAGGTGAACTACGGCGCGTACCTGGGTCGGGATACTGTATAAAATCACCTGATACTGAGCTCAGTTAATCAGTGTTACTGTTGTTCTTCACCTCTTGCAAGTTTGTTGCACTGGTAGTGAATCACCCTGTATATCTTATTATTGTAAAAGTCCAAAATCCAGTAAATCTTAGGATTTACCAATTGTCTCTGATAAAAGTTCTAATCTTTTCTATTGTCAGACTGTATATTAGGCACTCAAATATAGTGAATTGTGTTGTCTAGGAAACTTTGCAGCAATAGGTAGGAGATATATCGTTTCCCTATGTCCTTGTTTCAAAATCAAAAAAGTGAATGAACCAGGAAATTAACATTGTTTGCCTTTATGCACTGCCCGATTATCACTTTTCCAATTTTTAAACAGGAGTTTAGGGAGGCTATATTCTTATCCCTGAAAGATTGTTGGAAATAGTGCAAAATGGGAAACAATGATATGTTATGTTTATGTTCCTTATATTCCGAATATAATGAATATGTTACCAAGGCAATCCTGCAAGGATAGGAGATATGCTCCATACCCTTTTTAAAAATCAGAAAAGTGAAAAAACAATTGATGTGGTGCATTTTTTGATATTTTATACTTTTTATCATTCAAATATAATGAATACTATCTAGTATTGTTGTACTCTTTATGTGTTACTTTTAAAAATTTCTAATATCTGTGTTCTTGTCTATATTTGGTGTCCATTTCTACTAATATCTCTTCCTTCCCTCTCCTTTCATGCCCTTGTTTAAAAATCAGAAAAGTGAATTGTGAAAAAAATAAAATAATACATACTAAGCTGCAGACAATAATTTTGATGGAATATAACAATTTTAAAAAAATAATAGTATAAAAGAAATAAAAACTGTAAAAATATATAGCAGAAAGATGGAGATGTGGCGACTGTGAAATATAAATGAAATGTAAATTCTGAAAGAACAGGCAAAAGCCACGAGTAATTTAGAACCAAAAGGGTAATATATACCACGAGATTAGCTTAACATAAAATAGTGTAAAATATCACATAATTCAACAGAAAACTACATGTCAAGATCACAGAAATCCCAAGCATTAGAAATAGAAATGACAAAGTAATTTAAAATTTAGCATGGAAAACAATATCAACTATGATGGGTGATATTTTTTTTTATTTTAATTTTAGCCGTCATGGCTAAAATTAGAATACAAATCTTGCCAGCTACAGAGATGTTTGCACCAGAACTCTGAGTGAGCCAAGGTCTAAATTGTGAAATATCATATATGTAATAACAGAAAGAAAAAATGAAAGATGAAGAAATGTCAGCTGTGATGCCATAGTCTTCAGATTTCTACTGAGATTTTGTTTCTAAATTATTCTTGGCTTTTACCTATTCTTTCAGAACCTTAATTTTATTTATATTACATGGTCACTACACCTCTGTCCTCCTATTACATAATGCTCTGCCTGAATGTGCTGGAGGGCCAGTGGAATGTTTTAGGCTAGTCTCTCATACAAATGTAGCCAAGTGGATCACTGTTGATAATGTGGTTGCTGATCAATATTGTGGAAGGTCCCAACAGTCAGACTGCTAGTAGAAGATGCAAACATAAAGCAGCAACTTCAAATGAAGACCTAACTTCACCCCTTAGCACGAACACAGGTTGACAAAACTGTCTCAACCACATGTATTCAGACCTTCTGATCATACATGAATGTCCTTTGTGTAGTGTGAATGACATCATGTAGAGCGAGTAACAAGTGAAAAGAAAAAAGGGTGCGTTCCCACCTCAGGAGGCAGACAGAGATGGGGGGGAGAGAGAGAGAACTTGATTTGGTGTAAGTGGCATGTACTATAATAATGCATGAACCTCAAACTCAATGACAGTGTGTATTGTTTACTAATGAGTCCAGTTCTGCTGTTAAGAGTGATTTTACAGAGAGAGAGAGAGAGAGAGAGAGAGAGAGAGAGAGCAAAGGATGCTGCACTTTCCTGATAGCCTTATTGAAAGGTATACTTAGCATGGGAGGGAGTGTACGTGTGCTGGTTTGGGCAAGCATTTCTTTTGCTGGGCATATTCACTTGTACATACTTTCAAGGTGCACCATATTGCTTTGTGAGACCATATGCATGTTCAGTAGAGAAGAGTTTCAGCTTACAGGATAGTAATGCCCAACCGCATTTCATATCAGACTTCTTGAGTATTATATGGAGAGATAGCAACATGATCTCCCAGCCTCAGTTCTATACTGCAAACTTTTGATATTCTCTTCAGAAACATAATGATGACGTCATTAATACATTCACTGCCTTTATACATATAAGCATCAAGAGGCACTAAACATGCTGTAACACATAGGAGTGGTCATTCTTAAGCAGTCAATTAAATGTGCACCCTAAAAGTAAAGTCATCAGTGTACCACTACCGAAGTAGTGTTACATTGATGTTCTGTTTTACAGATCAACACAAAAGTAAGTGTTCACTTTTAGCAAACCTTTACTATTCAATCATTATTTACAAATTTTCAGAATATTGAGGATTTGGGATGTTATTTTGCAACCTTCCAAAAATTGGCACATAGAATGGACCCTCTCAAATATAGATGGCAGCAAACATGTTAATAAGGCTATCAGTATTGAAGACATCTCAGAAGTATGTGCGACACTATGTATGTGATGCTCTATTTTCACACCTCATTTAATGAGGACATCTCAGAAAAATGCTATTAATTGTACCCAGCATTGCTGTGAGTTCATATTACAGTTGGCCATGCCTCTATTATCCAACAGTTGACATTCCATCTACAGTTTCATTGCTGAACACTATGTTGTTCTTCATGATATATGTATATTAATTGCCATTTGCTGTTTATCAGTGTATAGTAAATGTTAAAATTGCAGGAAAATATTTCTACATTTTCTCACTATATGTTTTGCTTTGTGACAGAGCATATAGTGAAAAACTTGTGACCATTGTTAAATTTTGGCAATCAGCATGGTTGCAACTGATTGTGTGATTACATGAATACCAGGAGCTTTATGTATATAAATGAGCTTAGCTTACCTATCAGCTATATTCATCCATCTTCTGAAATTGTACAACCTAAACATGCCATTTTCCAGAGATGTAATAGAAGCTTTTCTTTATCTTACCATTTATGGAAGTTAAGTTACCCTGCATCTGAAGATAATTGACCATCCAGTATGGCCTTTTGTTGGTTTCTGAAATATTAGTGAACAGTATGTTGTTCTTCAGTTAGGGTAATTCCCCTGCCCCTCCTTCAGCCAATGAAAATATTCCCAGAATTTGTTCTTAGTATTAATAATTAAGTTCTCTATAATTACCAACTTTTTTCCCAAAACTAGGAGCATGGGTTAGTCCTTGTTGAAAGTGAAGCACTGGTTAATGGAGATGCAGAAGAGAACAGCACTTGTAGTACACCCGAAAAGGTTAATTCAAAGTCTCGGTCTAAGGGAGCCTTGGTATCTCATCAGGCTGCCCAGTTATTAGAACAAGCTGGAGAAGGATCATTGGGTGAGAAAAAAATTTTTACACTAAATAATTTTAGTTGTCCAATAATGATTTATCAAACTGAAATTTAAAAAACTGGAAATTTTTTTTATCGATATTGTTGCTGTAGAATGAATTTCTCTGAGTGACTTAATTTTCCAAAAATTAAGGTATGTAGTTTACTGTTATTTTTCATGCTGAACTCTGTTGCTGCAGAACAGTAGTCATTATTATCATCTCAGTAGGGTGTATAGGATGAGCATTTTCCTCAGAGCCGTAGCAATTTTTTTCATGCTGAAATTGTGATAGCTTAAAATGTGAGGATTGTTGTTTAATATTATCAGCATATTAGAAAAAAATGTTTAAGCAGTAAGTAATGGAAGCGTTGAAAATGCTTGAGATAGGGTGGGGAAGAGAGAGAGAGAGAATGTTGAAGGTCAGATGTCTAACCTTTAACGTGATTAAATTTAACTTGCACAAATATTTCTTCTGTTTGTTCACCTTTGTGCTTAATCATATATTTGTCATATAAGTCATCTTTCACATCTCGTGTACTGCTGTATCATAATAAACTCTGCTTTGTGAACTTCTGTCTACTTCTTTATTTTCCTATTTCCATTCTTTCTTTTAAAATTTACATTTTGATATTTTACTGCATGCACAGAAAACTGCAAAGAAAACAATAAGTGTGTGGTCTACTCCCTTATGTAGAAGGTCGCAAAACCAAAACTTACAGGCATAAATAAAAATGTGACATTACTTATTGATGCTATATGTATACATACCATGGGTGGATTTGATTATGGACCTAGGCATTATTTAATGTTTAGTGCTTTACTGAAAATTGGTTTCTCTGTAACTCATGCCACGATATGGAAGTGGGTTTGCTATAAGAAATTGACAATGTCAAAAGTTTACTTTTTGGGAACTCAAGAAGTAAACACAAAGACAAATTCTCAATATTTTATGAACTGTTTTCATAAAGATGAAAACAGTTCATAATGAAGAAAATGAGCAAATGATTGAATTTTAAAAGGTCAGTAACTATACTTTTTTTTTTTTTAATCAAAACCCCAAACAAGAAAGGTATTAGAACCTGTAGTACTTGGTATTGTGCATGGTTTTAAGGTTGAGAAGATGAAAGAAGATATTTGTTGGCATTAGACTTGAACTTCTGTAGTTTGTAATTTTCAGGAAATACATATGAAGGAAGGTTGTTCCAGAAAATGAAAGTTGAATGAATAAATGAGGAAGAAAAAAAGGTGATGCTGTGAGTTTGAAGTTGGACAGTAAAAGGACGTTGACTGGTTGCAGCATGTGTTTGGACTGCTTTGGATGAGAGAGCGGGAATTATACAAGACAGTTCAAAAGAACAGTGTCTGTGGAAGTCTATAAAAGATGCATACAGCAGAAACAGAATGTCTATGAGATAGAGAGTGGAGAGAGAGAGAGAGAGAGAGAGAGAGAGAGAGAGAGAGAGAGAGAGAGAGAGAGAGACTCTTAGAAATGAGTCATTAATTAACCTAACTGCCCTCTTTTGATTGGAATCTAGAAGCCTTAGAGAGGGGTTTTAGGAGTACCACCCCAGATGTGGGAACAATATTCCATTTAAAAAATGATTAAAAGTTGATCTGTAACCAAGTTACAAAGGAGGTTAGGCAGGCGAAGGCAGATTACGAGAAATCTTTGGCAAGGGATGCAAAGAAAAACAGCAAAGAGTTCTTTACTTATGTAAACTCTAGAAGGAAGGGGATGAATCAGATTGGTCCACTTGATATTGATGGGTCAACTGTTGATGATCCTGCTCAGGTAGCTAACAAACTAAATGAATATTTTGCATCGACATTCACACATGAGGAGTTATTTAGCGAGGGGAAAGCCAGAGGTGTATTCAACTCTAGCAGTAAGCTAGGGAATCTTGTAATAACTGAGAGTAAAGTGGAGGAGAAATTGTTGAAGATAAACACAAGAAAGGCACCTGGGGTGGATGGGATTTATCCAGTTATATTAAAGGAGGCAGCAAAGGAAGTAAGCAAACCCTTAGCCATAATTATGAGAGCTTCCTTGGACTCAGGGGAGGTAGCATTTGCACATCTCCACAGACTGGAGATGTGCAAATGTCACCCCAATTCACAGAGGATCAAAGGCTGACACAAGTAATTATAGACCTGTGAGTTTAACTTCTGTTCCAGGAAAATTAATGGAGGCACTAGTTAAAGAAGCACTGCAGGATCATTTAGACAAGACTTCAGCTATAGCTCGGACACAGCATGGTTTTGTTAAGGGGAAGTCTTGCCTGACCAATTTGATTGGATACTATGATGCAGTCACAAAGGAACTGGATGCAGGGAATAACTTTGATATTATATACTTGGATCTTAGAAAGGCTTTTGATACTGTTGCACATGGAAGACTGCTGCACAAATTGGAGCAGTGTGGCATTGGAGGCAAATTGCTGCTGTGGATAAAGGGGTGGCTGAAGGGGAGAAGACAGAGAGTGGTAATCAATGGACACTGCTCGTCGTGGACTAATGTTATTAGTGGAGTCCCTCAGGGCTCAGTGTTGGGTCCATTATTGTTTTCTGTATTCATAAATGATATTGATGAGGGTATATCAAGCTTAATGTCGAAGTTTGCAGATGATACAAAGGTAGGCAGGGTTGTCAAGGACACTACTGACACTATGCTGCTGCAACAGGATCTGGAAAGGTTGAGCAGATGGGCTGAGAGGTGGCAAATGAAGTTTAACATTGACAAATGTAAAGTACTACACATGGGAAACAGCAACCCCAGATCAACTCTGTGGTACTACACTGACAGTGGTAGAGAATGAAAGGGACCTGGGGGTGGTTGTGCAGGCAAATATGAAGTTCTCTGAAGAGTGCAGATGGGCTGCAAGAGTAGCTCATGGTGTATTGTCAATGATATATAGGAATTTTTCTAGCAGGGATAAGGAGGTGATTATTCCCTTGTATAAGGCAATGGTCAGGTCACACCTAGAGTACTGTATACAGGTCTGGAGGTCTCATTTCAAGAAGGATGTAGAGCTGCTGGAACGAGTACAGAGAAGGGCAACAAGATTAGTGAATGGAACAAAGGGGTGCTTTTATGAAGAAAGGCTTAAGTTTTGCAAATTACAGTGTCTGGAGACTAGGCACCAGCGAGGTGATCTGATAGAGGTGTATAAAGCCTTGAATGGTTTGAGCATGCTCAATGCTGATGGGATTCTTCCTCTCGCTCAGAATAATCACCTGAGAGGGCATAAATTCAAATTGAGGAAAGACAGATGTAGGATAGACGTGCGGAAATTTGCCTTTAGCCAGCGGGTGGTTGGTTGGTGGAACAGACTTCCATCCCTTGTCGTGGAAGTTGATAGCCTAAATAAGTTTAAGGCTCAGCTGGACAGATATTTTGAACGAACAGAGGGATGAAGTGGAAGTGGTTTTTTTTTTTTTTTTTGGCTGATGCTGCATAAGCTTGCTTTCTTGCATCAAATGCCTCTACTAATGCTAATGGTATGGTGGATTTGTGATTTGTACAGAGTAAACAGTTGTTTGAACAAAAGTAAAACCGAGAACAAAAGAAAACCCAGTTTTATAGATGCAGAGGAAGCGATATTTGTAATATGCTTATACCAAGGGAGAAAGAGAGAGATTAGAAGCCAGGGTAATTCCTAATAGAGATATATGATTTAGCCTAGAAATCGGAGTGTAATCAAAGGTAAGCAGAGGAGCAGAAAAATCCTTTTTGCACAGTATAAGACATGACTGAGTTTCTTGAAGGATTGACATAAACTAAGTTATCTTTGTGCCACTGGAGAATTATCTGGAGATCAGCATTTAAGGAATTGATAGTAGATATTTGAGAAGTTGAATCTGTTAGTGCAGGGCAAGGTTTCTCAAACTAGAAGGTGAAATGTAATGTGCTACCATCAGCAAAACTATGAATAGGATTTCAGATCAGGTCAATGGAAGAAGGTCATTAATATACAAGAAGAAAAGAGTGGGAGAAAACTGAACCTTGGGGAACATATAGGAATTTTAGACAGAGAGCCATCTACAATCACCTGCAGCAAGCAGTCAGAGAGAAAGCTGGATACCCAATTACAAAAAACAGTTGCAAACCATAAGATAGAAGCTTATTTAGAGATGGAAGCTTAAACACAATCAAAAACCTTTGAAATGTCAAGGGCAACTTCTTGAGTTTCACCAAACTTTTCCATTGAATTTGTCAATAGATGGATAACATAAGCCAGAATATCACCCACACATTGAAGCCGACAGAATCCATACTGGTGATTGTTGATCAGATGGAAGGTTTCTAGATCGTTTAAGAGTTGGTGGTTAATCAATTTCCCCATTACTTTAAAAAGATTAGAAGTCCAGTGAGTTGATAATTGGATGGGTGGGATTTGTCAACCTTTTTAGAAACTGACTGGATGTGAGCAAATTTCCAAGCAGAAGGAAAACATGTTTGGAATAAGAAAGTGAAAAAGGTGACACAGAACAGGAGTAAGTTCATGGGCACAGGTTTTAAGAACTAGTGGAGAAATACCATCAGGACCTGGAGCTTTCTTAGGATGAAGATTGATCAAAATCCTTCTGATGGAAGACCACAGGAGGCATTGAATGGAGTACTGAGAATGGTGGTAGGTGTTTTACCAAGATCACCAATACACAAGTTGGAAAAAAAATAGGATGCTAGCAGGTCAGCTTTATCTTTGGCTGAAGTGGCAATAGAACCATCTGGTTTTGACAGAGGTGGGAACAGATATGGGCAAATCTTGCTTTGGCAAGAGACCAGAATGCTCGGCTGCCACTTGGACAAGACACAAGTTTTCTACTCTTAGCATGTTCGAAATCTAGTTTGGACTGATTGATAACTGATTTACGATTGTTATGAGCTTTGGTATAGGCAGAAAATGAACCTGGAGATTTGGAAGCAAGTCGATTAAAATATGTAACGTTCTTCTCTTGAACAGCTGCAGCACATTTATTTATTGGAAAACCAAGGTTTAGATAAAAGACATGATTTTCACTGACATGGTCCAAGCAAACATTGACATCAGAAGATTTGAAACAGTAGTCTAACCAAGGAAAAGAAGAAATCTCTCAGATCATCCCATTTTGCATTCTTGTAATGTCAAACAACACTAGGTTAAGAATGTCCACGAGAGAAAGGTTCCATTGGAGAAGAGACAATCACCATGTTGTGATATGAGGTGGCTATAAGACCACTTACTTTGATCGTGTACTTAGAAGAGTTGTTTGTGAGAAAAAGGTCACCCAAGTTGTCTGCGTGGTTAGGATTGTCTGGTATTCTGGTAGGTAAATTAACAATTTGTGTTAGGTCATTAGTAATTGCAAAAGCCTCAGCATCTTGACCAGCTGGGTCTGTGTGGCTAGGAAATGGAAGCCAGTTGGAGTTATGAACATTAAAATCATCAGTGAAAATTACCTCACTGTTAGGAAAGTTGAACTGAAGAAAGTCAAATTTCAAAGAGAGAAAGTAAAAGAATTCCAAGTGATTAGTGGAGTTGGGTTAATGATAGAGACAATAGATGAATTTGACAGAATGTGGTAGAGAGATTTTAAGCCAGAGAAGATCGAAAAGAGGAGATTCCAAATTACTGTCTCTGACAGGGAATATTAGTATGGACATATGCACAAGTACCACCTTTGAAGAGAAAGGAAACATACAGCGAATAATTTTGGCAACTGAGATGAGCAGTGGTTCAATCAACCGATAACTGAGATTCTGTTAGAAAAAGTACATGAGGTTAGCCACTCTGCAGCAGTATTATGATATATAAAGGTCCGTACTATTTGTATAAGTTTTTTTGTAATTTGCTATGGCTATCAAACCACGGTTTTAAATTATCTTCATACTTTTTCTGCATTTTTGGATATTACATGAGCTCAAAACAGCGAAGCATAACTCAGTGTCATTGTTGGCATTGGTTTCAGGGGGGAGAGCCCACAAACAATCGTTATGTGTGATGACTGCTAATTTTGTATGGTGGCTGTATAAAAATTTAAAAATGCTGAAGATTGAAAAGCTATAATGTATCCCGACATACCTTCCTCTATTACTCTGGTGCCACACAATGAAGACCTGTCAATTCCTAATCCACCTTCCAGAGAAGTCTTTAGAATTGGATGATGAATCTGGTGAAGAGAATAACACCTCAAAAACCTGTTCAGGTAATGTGCCACATTTTCCTAATCAGTAAGAATTGAATGACTTAGTGAACTGCTTAGTCTGACCACATCCAATACTCAGTTCAGTGACACCTTGTTTAAGAGTGGAATCTACTGAATCCCAGCTACAAGACTTCTACTTATAAAAAAACATTACTTATGCACATTTTTTGTTCTGGTGCAAAAAAAAAAAAAAGTTTGAAAACTGTGTTGCTTCACAATGGGAATATACACCCATTGATTTCTTTTACGCACTGTTTATGTTATGTTAAAAAAGACTACAGAAATGCAAGCTTCTATTAGGATAAACTATGATAAATATAGTAGGTTGTCTATGAGTTGATTATCAAGGAAGTGATTATCCCCTTGTATAAGGCAATGGTCAAGTCACACCTTGAGTACTGCACACATCTGGAGGCCTCATTTTAGAAAAGATGTACAGCTACTGGAACAAAGGGTTGCTGTTACCAAGAAAGACTTAAGTTCTGCAAATTGCAGAGTCTGGAGACCAGGCACCTGCGAGGTGATCTGATTGAGGTGTATAAGGCCTTGAATGGTTTAAGCAAGCTCAGTGCTGAAGGGATTCTTCCTCTTGCTCAGATTCCGCACCTGAGGGGACATAAATTCAAATTGAGGAACGACAGTCGTAGAATGGATGTGTGGAAATTTGCCTTTAGCCAGCGGGTGGTTGATTGCTGGAACAAACTTTCATCTGTCGTTGTGGAAGTTGACGGCTTAAGTAAATTCAAGGCTAAGACAAACTTTTGGGGTGAATGGATGGGTGAAATGGGAAGGGTTTTTTTTTTTTTTTTTTTGGTGATGCTGTATAAGCTTGCTTTCTTACATCATATGCCTCTACTAATGCTAATGAGTACCTCAGGGACTTCAAGATGCTGGGGTTCCTTCTGGTTTGCAAGGTGGTTTCACTGTGTTCCCTTTCTTTCTCTATCACTACAGCAGTAGATCAACACTACAGGAGAAGAGAATGATCTGCAGAATTGAGTTGCAATCTGGCACATATAATGTAGTAAAATGTCCCTTGTTTCCAAGAAAGAGTCTTGCTTTCACCACTCCATATCAAGTTGGGACTGGTCACAGTTTGTTAAAGAATTGGATCCTGACGGTGATACCTTGGAGCATATGCAGTCTATGTTTCTAAATTGTTTGATGCAACATTAAAAGGTGGCATATTTATTGGTCCCCAGATTAAGCAGATGTTGGCTTCACAAGAAATGGAAGAGAAAACGACTGATGCTGTGTGAAATGCCTAGCAGTCATTTCACCCTGTAGCAAATGGCTTTCTTGATAAAATTTAGATTGAAAATTACAGAGCTAATTGACAAGTTGATTGAAAATTACAGAAAAATGGAATGCAGAATGTTAAGTTTTATTACTTGCAGTCTCACTTGATTTTTTCAGACCAAATCTGGGTAATGTTAGTGAAGCCCATGGAAAGAAATTCTATGGTGAAATTTAGTCAATGGTGAAGAGATACTAAGTAAGATGGGGTGAAGCACTGATAGATGACTATATCTGGTTCCTTGTTTGGGGTGATCACACTGACCACAAAAGATAGACTTTCAAGTGTACATTTTTAATGAAAAAGTTTTTCATTAACCTGAGAAGGATTTCTACTTTACAATTTGTTATTAATTATTATTATTGTTTTTTTATCTTGCTGTTTACTTGTATCAAAGGTTGATACTCTGTGCTGTACTGGAGTTACATTGTTAATAATTCTGATATAATATAATTTCATATTTATTTTTCTTTCATTTCTGAGCAAACTGTGAATAATGCTATGGAAAAATTAAGGTTATATTTGGAATAAGCATATCCAGATCAGAAAGGAACACAAATAAAGGCAGATAAACTGAACCTTTTTGAAATTTTGTTACATAATGTAATCAGATATTACAGATTCAGTGGTACTTTTACTGGCCAGAGTTATCTCAGATCGTTAGGAATTATGCAGTTTCTTTAATGAGAAATGTGTTTTGTGACAGAACCGTATACTTTTAGTGGTTGATGCACCTCCACATTTTGACTGTGATATCCATGCTTATCTGGATAGTGAATTTCCTGAACAATGAATAAGTCATAATGGCAATAGGTTGTTGTTTGGTTTTTAAGAGCATTAGCAACTAAGGCCATATTGCTCCGGAGATATGTGGTAGTCATTCCCTGACCTTTCCGCATCCTCCGTATTTGGTGGTGACGGGCTCAAACCCCGGTCTAATCAAGAAGCGTGTGCTACGCACTGTTGCTCCTTCCCACCTGGCTACGGAGGCGCCATAATGGCAATATGTCCTCCCCAGGTCTCCAGACCTCACTCCCCTAGACTTTTTTTTTTTTTTTTTTTTTGTGTGGGGTATTTTAAGGAAAGTCTCTGCTCAAACCACAAATACTGCTGGATTTCTGTATAATAATGCAATGACAAGCAAGCAGAATTACAGCTGACATGTGTATTGCTGTATGGCTATTGAGAAACAGTGCTGTTCACGTATGTGTGCTGGTAGCAGGCATTTTGAATATCTGATATAACATTGTGTAATGCATCCTATTTCTATGTATCTAATTTGCAAGAATAGTTCAAAAAGTTCATATTCTAACATATACAAGAAAGCCATACCATTATGATTCCCTTTTTATTTTTTGGTGTAGCACCAGCCACTGTAAGGCACTTCTCCCACTGATGCTCTAGTGCCTTAATCCCATTAGAAAAATAAAAATATTTATCTTGGCCCTCTAACTGTGCACCCACAGCTACAAACACCATCTTCCCACCGATGGTATTCTTCAATTTTGGGAACAACTAATTAGGAACAAAAGTCACTAGGGGCAATATCTGGAGAATAGGGTAGGTGCTGAAGCCATTGAAATCCTACAGCCAGTATGGCAGTCTTTGCAATCTGGGAGGTTTGACTGGGTTGCCGATGATGCCCTCTGCATCCCAAAAAAAAAAAAAAAGATGCCATCACCTAGCCAGCTATCAGAGCAACACAGAATTTCTTGGGAGGTGGAGAACATAGTTGCTTCCACATTAGACATTGTTTTTTTAGGGTCTGAGTCAAAGTGATGAACCCATGTTTTATCCATTGTAACAGTCCTAGAACAGAAATTTCATATCTCCTCATGAAGCATGTTTGAGTTGGTGATGTATATTTGTTTGCGACATGCTTTTTGCTCATCTGTTAATTCGTAGGATCCATCAAGCACTGAGTTTTTTCATCTTCAGAGATTTCATCAGAATTGAATAGACACTGCAGATTGAAATGCATACAAACTCAGCTATACCTAACAGTTATTCATCCATCTTGCATCACTAGGTCATGCATGCAGTTGATGTTTTCCTCAGTGGTAAATGTGGAGGGTCTTCCAAAACAATCTGCATCATCGTATGATTCCCTGCCACAACAAAATGTGCTGCTTCATAACAGTGGAATATGCAGGAGCCTTATCCCCCAGTGTCTGCACCATGTCAGGATGAACCTCCTGTGCGGACATTCCTTTCAAAGATAAGTATTTTATCACCACCTGTAGTTCTTTTTTCTCCCATTTTGAAAATTTTCTACTTCTTATTTCACAAAATAACCTCCAAAAAAAAAAAAAAAAAATTGGATCTATTAAAATGAGATTTGGAACAGTCATAAGAAGACGTACTACCTGTTAAAAAAAAATACTGCATTATCATAAAGCATATTGCATATGCACTAGAAGTAGGTTAGAATAATAACTTTTTGAATGTGCCTCGTATTTATATACAGGGTAAAAGTAGCATCATAATTTTGTAAGCTATGTTGTGTATTTTAAATTTAGTAAATGTATCATACACTGAATGAAATCAGTGGTTTTGAATGTTTTATTCTGTCTAGCAGTTAAGAATTCTGCTGATGGCACCGGCAAACGATGTAAACAACAAAACAGGCAACATTTAGTAGATCAGAATGAACTCTGTTTTTCTCCTTGAACAATCATGTCTGCAACATAAGTTCAGTGATGCTTTCACACATAGTATGGAAAATTGCACTCCTAATAGATATTCCATTAATATGACAGTCACAGAAATGTTGTTCATACATGTTAAGCTTTACTGCATGCAAAACAATTGCAAGTTCATATGCAAGTGATGACACTATGAAAAATGTGAGGGGACAGCATTTTGTTAAAAATGCTAGAAAAATCAACTTATCAAGCCTAGTCACAGCTTGCAGTACCTGAGCATAATTATTGTATAGTGAATGTTGAGAAAACAGCTGAGCCTAAAACCATAAAAATTGCTAATGCTGCAAGCCATAATGGATGCAGCAAGAGAAAATGTCACAAATTTTGTATCTGCATTTTGAAACATTTTGTTCTCAGTCACTAAAAGATTTATGGTCTATATTTATTTGGGGAAAAATTATTATGATGGGAAATATATCATGACATGTTGGATACTTTTTTCTACCACAGATCTATGTTATAAAAATCAATGAATTCAATGATCTTTGAAGATAGTGCACATCATCTGTCCATGTACTGTTGCTGACTGTTTTCTGTAATTGGGTATCCAGTTTTCTCTCTGTTCGCTCACTGCAAGTGATGGTAGATAGCCCTCTATCTTCTAACTTCTCCACTAATGCTGGTGTTTCCCAAGGTTCGGTTCTTTCTCCCACTCTTTTCCTCTTGTATATTAATGACCATCCATTGACTGGAAATCCTATCCATAGTTTTGCTGATGATAGCACATTGCATTCCACCTTCCAGTTTGAGAAATCTTGCCTTGCACAAAAATCTTCAACTTTATCCACTTCCAGTTCCTTAAATGCTGATTTCCAGGCAATTCTTCAATGAGGCAAAGATAGCTTAGTTAATTCCAATCCTTTAAAACTCCCTACCTTGTATCTTGCAAAAAGGATTCTTCTGCTCCTATACTTATCTTCAATGACACTCAGATTTCTAGACAAAATCACATATCTCTATTAAGTATTACACTGAAGTCTGATCTCTTATCCATAAGCACATCACAAATATTACTTCCTTCCTCTGCATCTAAAAAACTGGGTTTTCTCTTTTGCTCTTGGCATTACTTTTCTCCCAAATGGCTACTCCATACAAATCTCAAATACACCTACTATGGAATATTGTTCCCACATCTGGGGTGGTGCCCCTGTAACTGTTCTCAGGCTTCCAGACTTTGTTCAAAAGAGGGCAGTTAGGTTAATTAATGATCCATCTCTTAAAGAGTCTCTCTGCCCTCTGGTTCATTGGCATTCTGTTTCTGCTGCTTCCCTTTTCTATAGATACTTCTATGGACACTATTTTTCTTAATTGGCTTCTATAATTCTTCCTCTCTCTTCCAAACCAGTCTGAATACATGCTGCAACCAGTTATCATCCTTTTACCATCTAACTTCAAACTCATAGAATCAACTTTTCTTCTTCCTCGTTTATTCCTTCAATGTCCATTTTCTGGAACAGCCTACCTTCACATGGGTTCCTTGGAATTTACAATCTACAGAAAAAATGTTAAGAAATATCTTTCATCTTCTCAACCTTTAACTTAAGCATGGCACTAAGTACTGTACGTTCTAAATACCTTTTGTGTTTGGGATTTCCATAACACACACACACGCGCGCGCACACACACCCCATTAGGCTAAAATAATTAAATGGAATGTTAGAAATATCCCATTTAACCCCTGCTAATTTGAAGACTGCTGCTCTTTAAATTATTTTCCTGCTGCCTACACCTTTTTTTCTGGCAGCGAGGCTAGGAGAGAGGAAGTGCATTGTGTGAGCTCCTTAGTGCTTCTTTGAAAAATAAGGAATTTTTAAGATTTGTATTATTCAAATTGCAGAAGATTTTTTATAGGACTTTTTGAGTTTGTTTGTAAAGTTACAGTATTTTATTGCAAGTTAATGTGGAGAAATTGGAGGTTAAATTTACTACCTTATAGTGGCTGCCATTATAACGGTAGTGATAATGGCTATCGTGTTTAGTGTTGAACAATTGATATGATTGTGTGCATTATAAATTTTGGTTTTTGTGTTCAGGTTAGTGTTTAAATTTATTAAAATGTAGTTTTAATTATTTAAGATTTAGATTGTGATTACCAGGGTATTGTACTGGTAATACTTGCATATTTTGTGTTTATTTAGGATTGAAATTTTTATATTGGAGTTAGATAGTTGATGCCATTTTGGTTTTTCACTTTCCTTGTAGAGTTTTAAATTGTACCTTGGGATTAGTGGGTAATTTTATATTATTTATGGAGGTTAAATTTATGGAGTCAGTATCAATTACATAAATATTAATATTTATGTAATTGGTACTGACTGACCTTCCATTGTTTTATTATAGAATTTTATTATTTTGGTATTTTGAGTATTCATATTATCTGTATATTAATACGGAAGCCATTTTCTTGAGCCGGTCACTGTGAATGATAGGCCTAACTGATCAGGCTGAAAGTGGTCTCGAATTGAAGATATATCTTCCTAGGTATGCAGAAAGTTTTTAAATTTTAAAAATTCCAAATAGTTTTATTTTGAATCCTGTGCCACAATTTAAATTTTATTGTCAAGCTGGAGAGCAGAAATACAAGTCTTTCTGCCATTCTCAGAACAGTTCCATCTGTCTTGCCAGATATTCATGAATTCATCATTTATTCTCTGCCTCTCAGCAGCCATCTGATAGAAACTGAACGCGGCCCCCCACCACCCAGCACAACCGGATGTCCAAAATTTAAGTGGAAATGCCTCTTCTCAGACAATATCTCAACCCAGATCTTATAACCAATAATTTGGCAGGTAATTTACCCAAAATTACCTGTAAAATGTCAGTTGCCACTGTACAGCAAGCCCTTGTCACACCTAGAAGAACAAACCTCTGAGCTGAAAATTTTAAAACTTTTTAATTATCACCTTTGTAATGTTCCAGAGGCATACGTCAGAATGAGTACAAAAACACATTTGTATAACATATTTAGGGCACACCCCTTTATTCCCCATTTGACCCTGATGACCCTCTAGAGCTTGCCATATAAATGCTTAACTTTCACTTTCAAATATTTTACCTAGTCTGTGAAAAAGTGATGCTCTTCCAGATGCAAACCCAGGTACCGAACATTAGAGACGTTCCTCCAAGAGACACGTCCACTTCTGATAACTGGCAGCCTAGAACAGCTTAGCCTACCCATCAATAACAAGGTCACAGTTCTTTCTTTAGAAATGGTGAGCTTGTGAAGTGTGAGCTTGTGAAGGGCACTCCAATTTAACAACTTGATCAAGGTTATACTACTTTTCTCCTCGATTTCTTTCCTGGAGTCACCCGACAACCAACACAAAGTCATTGGCATAGGTGATGGCAGTAGCATTCCCACAAGTCACCCCTCTAAAAATTCATTCATCGCCATTGTCCACTTGTAGAGGCAGAGTATTGATCCCTAGGAACAACCCTGTTGAACTTTATATGTTATTTGATCAAATTTTGACCGGACAAGAACACTGCAGTCTGATAAGTGATCCTTCAAAATGTTGTATAAATTACCGGGACACAGAGTGGTTCTAGCCCTGTGAAGGATACTATCCTACTACAGGGCATCGAATGTGGCCTTATAAAGTCCACGAACAAACCGAGGACATATCGCTGAGAATCATGCACATTCGAAAACTGACATGTCTGTCAGTTTTCGAATGCCGTCTTCTGTGGACCTGCCTATTTTAAAACTGTACCGTTTCTCTGAAATTAAGTTCGAAGCTCATACATACCTTGCATTGTTATGGGTAAAAATGCAATTGGATGATATGACGATAGTTCACTCAAGGACTTCTCTGGATATTTTAGGATCACTCTAAGGACAGC
Organism: Mastigoproctus giganteus; assembly: GCF_048544385.1. NCBI lineage: Eukaryota > Metazoa > Arthropoda > Arachnida > Uropygi > Thelyphonidae > Mastigoproctus > Mastigoproctus giganteus. Next base: position 37,303,244 of record NC_143575.1, read on the forward strand.
AGTTTTCCAAATTTTAGGGAACAAATTTTCCTCTAAACATGAATCATGAATATAGAGTAAAATGTTTGGATACATTACATAGAATTTTTTGATTACCTGGGTCTCCAAGAGGTACAAACCCAGCACCCTACCATCTTTAACAAGAGACATGGCTGTGTCCAATCCATATCTCGAAATAAAGAATCATTCTCATCCAGATTATACAACCTGTTCTCCTCCAAAACTCCCTTCTGGTCTACAGTATTTAAATTAAAATCATTAGTTAAAAATAATTCTGATAGGATCTGCCTGATGGTCCCTGACCAGGTTGTCATTTCACCTGCCCCTTCCTTCCGAACACTATACATGATATCACCAACAAAAATTTTATTAGTGACAATCTTGCAAATTGTACTCCAGGGATCAGCATTTCCAGCTCTCTCCACAAAACTTTCCCAGCAGATTGCATTTTTTAATTTCCTCGGAGTACAAAGACCTTAGACTACAATATATGTTTCTAAAATCCTCCACCACAACACAATTAGTCACTCTACGGGCGCTTTGGTGCTGCTTCCAAATAAAACGTACATGTTTTCTAAGATCATTTAAAGCCAGATTCCACCATGGAACTTTTCAAGAACATTTTTTCCTTTTCTTCATTGATTTATTACTAGCTTCCTGTAGCATTTCAGTAACAGTCCTGACCTTGTTCTCAGTACTTAATTCATCCCATTGTGCTATTCTCTAGATCCTCCATCTGACAGAGTCTTCAAAAACAGTGCATTTAACAGTTTTAATGGCAAACCGCTCTATCTCATGCCAGGTTTGGGAGACATCTGTGATACAGTACTTAAACGAGATACATCTGTGGTCTCACTGGTGACCAGAGCCTCCCAAACCATCCACTCTACCAATTTATTGCCAACCATGTGCTGGAAAACAGACTTACATATATATGATTCTCCCCTGACAGTGAAGAAAGTTGAAAGCTGCTGCGCGTCATTCATTATCCCCCACCCAGAAGAAGAAAGCAATTCCTCCAGAATTAATCCTTTGTCATCGGAATCCTCACCCCCCAGAGTGCAGAGGAAGCACTTGAATCTGCAGCAACTGATTTACCATTCAGAATAATGTCAACCCATTCAAGATAACTTACATAAGACTAGATTTCATCACTATATTTACAATACAAGGATACCAAATACACAGAGCAGGTGGGGGATGCCAATTTTACAGCACATGCCGCAATCAAATCAAAGTGAAGTAATCATTGTGACAACAAAGTCCGGATTGAGCACAGTGATCGTGGCATATGGATATCACCAGTTTAAATCACTCTGTGCATTGCTGGATATCCTCGAACCTTACCTAAATAGGTATATTGACTGCTGAACCAGTAATACATCATATCCATCCTCCACTGACACGCAAGAGAGTTGTGCAGGAACATCTTTCGCATGATGGGCATTCACCTGCAGTATCTTTAAATTACAGCCACTCCCCGGCTTACATAAGGGTTGCTCTGCGGAACTCTGCATAAGTTGGAATTTCCATAAATGCTTATGCAGCACTCACAAATTTGATTGAAGCAAAAAATAAATGCTCGATGAACACGTAAACAGAATTATTTATTCAATTTTTTTATCTCATGCACAAGAAAAATTACAAAAGGAGAAAAGCATAACGTTAGCAAGTTTTACTTTTCGAGCATTGTTTCCAGAATTAACTCTCCAGCTGATAAGCAAGGCGCTGCAGAAGTTGAGGGCTCTGGAGATTTAGAAGGGGTTTTTTCCAACACATCACAAAATTTCTCTGCAGCTGCAGAATCGGCCCTGGCGACTTCACCTCATACTTGAATGTTTTGGAAACCAGTGCAATGCTTGAACCTATAAAACCACCTGTTGCTTGCCACGAACTTGGCTTGGGGTTCACCATACATATCCTTAATATATTTATAAATACTTTTTGCTTTTGCTTGAATGGCTATTGGACTCAGGGGCACTTGCTTCTGAATCTGATTTTCCATCTATATTATTAATAGCTTTTCCATCTTCGATATAGTACCCGAATACTGTTTTGTGATCACTGTTGAAGCAGTGAGACCTAATTCCGTGCAATAGATGAAAAACTTTGTCCTGCTTCATACGTCTTAATTAATCATCTTCATTTCTAAATCAGTTTTGTTTCGTTTCCCAGCACTTGCACTTTCTGTTGGTCCCTTTCCCTTTACCATTGTAATAAGTAAATAGGAGTGAAGAGAAGATTCTGAAAATTTATTTATGTTTTTTATGTGATCAAAGATTTCAGTGAAGGGGAACTTATTTCACCATAATACCGTAATGTAAAAACCTACAGAATTCCAGTTATCGGTATTATCGGAAATGCAATAAGATCGAGTTTACTACCCGTTTATAATAGATTGCACTAACAGAAGAGCCCCAAATGAACCTGTAAGTGCAAATTGCTTTTATTGTTTTATGGTAGTGACCTCCAGAAATGTGTTTTAGAAAAATATCACAAAGGTGTTCAAAATTGATTCTTGCAACAGAACATATGATGACGATGAAAGTGTAGTGCAATTTCCATTATAATAATGGACCTTTTAGAGAGATAAATAGCTTAGTTATATAGCGAGAATTTCAACTTACGAGGTCTTTGAGCAAATTGCCAAAAAAACAAAAAAAAAAACAATGTGTTATTGGGTTCACATTATGATATTTTCAAGATACCTCCATTTATTCCTGCGGCATGCAAAATACATTTCCATGGTTTTTAAGTTTGCACCGGCTGGCAAAAACTTACGTCAAGTCGAATTTCCATAAGTCAAGTATTACGTAAGCTGGGGAGTGGCTGTATATTACTCATAAACAACTTTCTTTTTATTAGCATTAGCATTAGTAGAGGCATTTGATGCAAGAAAGCAAGCTTATGCAGCATCAGCCAAAAAAAAAAAACCCACTTCCACTTCACCCCTCTGTTCGTTCAAAATACCTGTCCAGCTGAGCCTTAAACTTATTTAGGCTATCAACCTCCACCACAAGGGATGGAAGTCTGTTCCACCAACCAACCACCCGCTGGCTAAAGGCAAATTTCTGCACGTCTATCCTACATCTGTCTTTCCTCAATTTGAATTTATGCCCTCTCAGGTGATTTTTCTGAGCTAGAGGAAGAATCCCATCAGCATTGAGCATGCTTAAACCATTCAAGGCTTTATACACCTCTATCAGATCACCTCGCTGGTGCCTAGTCTCCAGACACTGTAATTTGCAAAACTTAAGCCTTTCT